>NC_043968.1:76587788-76667788 GCF_902148855.1 Sphaeramia orbicularis
TCTACAAAGTTTCATTAAAAATGTGAATAACATTTTTTTTTTTTTTTTTACTGTGCTACTCTTATGTTCATAGTTACCTTTTATATTTGAATATCCAAATACTCAATGCACATGTGCACTGTTAGGCTCCTTCAACATTTTTTTTTCTTCTTTTTTTGTATTAGGATTATTAATACTACTATGCGTGTATACATACAAATGCATTTATATATAATTTTCTTTGTCTTATTTCCTAGAAGTGTGATTGGCTATATGCACAAGTTTGTTAATATCATTATTATTATCAGTTTACTTACTTTTTTACTTTATTTATATTACTTCTTTTTTTATTTTGCATGTGTGTGCTTCATGGACACGTCCCCAATCATATATGCACGTAGATAAATGTGAGTGCATGTAAGTAAATGTAAATATGTTTGTTTGTTTATTTGTTTGCATATAAAATCTTTATTACTATTCATGTAATTGTTTTACACAGGAGGATGACCATGAAAAGCATTTATTTTCACCATTTACTCTTCTGTTATGTTTCGCACTGCAAAGTCTATGTTTATATGACAATATTCATGCAACAAAGATTAACAAATTACCTTTTTTTTTTACTTTAAGTACATTTTTTTTTGTGCTTATTTTCCCACATTATTTATTATTTATTGTTTTGTATTATTATTATTATTATTATTATTATTATTATTATTGTTTTGTTTATCATTAATGTATATAAACCCAGTGTGTCCATCCACTGTCATTGATCCAACTCCATGGGTTTTATCGTTGAATTAATGTTGTAGAAGATGACAGTGTTTCCACGGTAACTACGGAGCCTCTGAACGTCCAAATGGGTCATATCTGATGACCATGAAAAGATGAAGAACTGTATTTTACACCAATTATTTCAACACAATTCTTGAATATTGTTCAAATTGTGGCATATTTTGTTCTTGTTGTTGATTTTTATCCCCATTTTTTTATTAATTCTGTTCTATTTATTGATGACTTTGGTTGTTCTGGTTAATTTTATTGGCTATTTAATTAATTTCTCTTCCTTTTTGTACATTTTTAAAATTGTATTGTTTATTTTTCAACATTTTCTTGTACATCTCATTATTTTTTCTTCAATTTTGTTCAGTTTGTGGCTTATTTTTTTTTTTTTTATTATTTTTTACTTTGTTTTACTCATTTTTTGCTTATTTTTCCACATTATTCATCAATTTGTATGTTTTTTCTTCATTTTTGTTCATTTTATCCACTGTCATTGATCCAACTCCATGGGTTTTACTGGTGAATCAATGTTGTAGAAGATGACAGTGTTTCTATGGTAACTACGGAGCCTCTGAACGTCCAAATGGGTCATATCTGATGACCATGAAAAGATGAAGGACTGTATTTTACACCAATTATTTCAACATAATTCTTGAATATTGTTCAAATTGTGGCATATTTTGTTCTTGTTGTTGATTTTTATCCCCATTTTTTAAAATTAATTCTATTCTATTTATTGATGACTTTGGCTGTTCTGGTTAATTTTATTGGCTATTTAATTAATTTCTCTTCCTTTTTGTACATTTTTAAAATTGTATTGTTTATTTTTCAACATTTTCTTGTACATCTCATTATTTTTTCTTCAATTTTGTTCAGTTTGTGGCTTATTTTTATTATTTTTTACTTTGTTTTACTCAGTTTTTTTGCTTATTTTTCCACATTATTCATCAATTTGTATGTTTTTTCTTCCACTGTCATTGATCCAACTCCATTGGTTTTACCGGTGAATCAATGTTGTAGAAGATGACAGTGTTTTCACGGTAACTACGGAGCCTCTGAACGTCCAAATGGGTCATATGTGATGACCATGAAAAGATGAAGAACTGTATTTTACACCAATTATTTCAAGGTGTTGATAGATTTAGTTGTTCAAAAATTATTAAACATTTTAGACCAGTAGATGGTTTTGGTCGTCAGTGGCCGTTTGGGTCTTTAATGGTTAAAAAGGAAATATCTGAACACTTATGCGTGTGTTCAGTTCAGCATCATTTCAAACTGGAATATTGATATGGTAACACAGAAAGTAAGAAACCAAAGAATAAAAGTTCATATCTGTGGAATAAATGTGAATCGACCGCTTTGTTAATGCGGTCTTAGCTCATGTGGAAGAGGTCCAGATCCACTTCACAGATCTGACTCACATACATATTAGTATAAAAATCACACATGGGTTACTTTTCACTGCAGTTTGAACCCTGGAGTATGTACTTGTACTAGATAACATTTAGTACCACTTAATATTCTATGACCATCTGTGTCACATCACTTTCTTTGTACTGCGAGACTTCCGTTATGATTTGCTACCAAATGGAAACGAGGAGAGAGGGTAAGTGGAAGTGCAGTTGTGTAAAAAAAAAAAAAAAAAAAAAAAAAAAGTTAAAGGTGACATATAAGTGCTGACCATTTGTGAAGTGCTCCATTTGGAGTAGAATGAATGCCCTAATAGACTTTCCACCACTTACTGAATGGATTTCCCCTCCTTGATGACAGCATCAGCACTTCTGGAAGTGGCAAAGCATTCATTCTGATGTCAAAATGAGAAATCTTCTGTGATTTCTCTTGAAGTTATATTACAATAGTCACTTAAGGTAATGCACACACTAGTGGACCTGTGATTAATTAATCTGCTTTTGATTTGCTAATGACAGTTCAAGTCAAACACAAGGTTAGTAGAGGCTGAGTTAATCCTTTTAACTGCAGCCACTGTAGGAGATATCAATTTATTGGTACCATCTCTCATTATAAGAGCTCCTAACAGCCTGAGGCCCCACATCCGCTCAGTCTTAGTGAATTAATAGACAAATACAGCATCAAAAACACTGGACTACAAGCAAAATACTCCCTCAATAAAAGTAATTACACTTTACCTACTCTCAGTTACAAATAAAGAAAAAATCAGTCCAAAGTGATGGTTGGTTCAAGTTATCAAGACACAGTAAGACAGGGGTCTCAAACTCATTGTCTTTCAGGGGCCACATTCAGCCCGATTTGATCTCCAGTAGGCCGGACCAGTAAAATATTAACATAATAACCTACAAATAATGACAATTCAAAATTTTTGTCTTTGTTTTAGTGCAAAAAACCCCCACTAAATTATGAAAATACTTACTTTTATAAACTATCCAAACAAAAAAGATGCGAATAACCTGAAAAAAAAAGAAATTTCTTGAGAAAAATAAGTGCAATTTTAACAATATTATGCCTCATTTTATCATTTCTAGAAGTGCATTATGGATCAGATCTACAAAGACGATAAACACTGAGTAACAGGCAGAAAATTGTTAAAATTGGGCTTAATTTTCTTTAGACATTTCTAGTTGTTCAGGTTATTCACATTTTACTGTTGAAGGATAGTTTGTAAATGTAAATCTTTTCATAATTCAATGTTATTTTTTGCACTAAAACCAAGACAAACATTTGAAGTTGTCATTATTTATAGGCATAATGTAATTTTTTTTCACATCAAACCAAGAAGAAAATATGGAGTCATTTTTTTTGTAGGTTATTCTGCTGTTATTATGTTACTGTAGATCATATTGGTCTGTATGTGGAACCTGAACTAAAATGAGTTCCACAGCCTTGACTGTGAAATTTTTCCACGTTGCAAATTCATCACACATTTGGCCCCTGAGCCGCATGTTGGAGACCCCTGCAGTAAGAAGTCAAATATTGAAATTCTATACAAAGTAATGAGAGAACCATTATGAATTAAAGGATATGTATATGTCTGAGCAAGTTCAGACTCAAAACATTTGTGCAACGTACAACATATTCATCTTTGCTAATGTTTGGATACAACATGCCCTTTGTGACATATTACACCAGTGGTTCCAACCTTTTTTGTCTCCTGACCCGTTTTTAACATCACAAGTTTCTGGCGACCCCAGACATTCAAAATGGAGACTTTTTTTTGCTGCTAAAATTAATTTGTTTTTGATCATTTAATAGTTTGATCTTTTGAAACATTCAATTTTATCCTAAACCATCATCACTCAGTTCAATTCAGTTCAATTCAATTCAATTCAATTCAGTTCAGTTCAGTTCAGTTCAATTCACTGTTATTTGTACAGCCCTGTATCACAACAAGGTTGCTTCACAGGGCTTTACAGAATTAGTTGGATATGAAAACCAACAACAGTCAAATAAACAGTAGATGAGGGAAATGTATTACTGTCCTGGGCACCCCCTGTCCTTAGACCCTCCTTCTCGGCAAAGAAAAACTCCAAAAACCCAGTGGGAAAAAAACAGAAACCTGAGAGAGAACCACAGTGAAGGACAGATCCACTCCCATGGACGGACAGACTGAAGATCAGAGGTTTCCAACCTTTTTTGTCTCCTGACCCCATTTTACTATCACACATTTCTGGCGAGCCCAGACCTTCAAACCGAGACTTTTATTTTTGGTAAAATTAATTTGTTTTTACCTCTGCCAGGAGGTGTTGTGATCACTTTGCTTTGTGTGTTTGTTTATTTGCGTGTTTGTTTGCGTGTTTGTTTGTTTGTTTGCATGTTTGTTTGTTTGTTTGTTAGCAACTTTATGGGAAAACTACAGGAGGTCCTCGGGTTACGAACGAGTTCCGTTCCTACGCTGGCGACGTAACCCGAATTTCCGCGTAAGTCGGAATTAACCCTTTAATACCCCCTGTCCTTAATAATGGTCGCCACGGTCGACCGACTGAAGCCTAAGGCTTTACTGATGTTCATCGGCGTCTTGCCTTTCTCCGACCTTTTGATGATATCCAGCTTCATTTCCATCGTAATGGCTTTCCTCTTGGCTGGACCAGCATCGCTAGAAGATCCTGCTTTCTTTTTTGGGGCCATGATGTGAAAAAGGAGGGTGAAAAAGGCAAGGATACCGAGAAAATTACGGAGCACAAACACAGACACTCTACACTATGGGGCTGGAGACAAAACGGCGGATGAGACTCAGGCGTTGTAAAATCGAAACAGCGTAGGTCAAGTACCGCGTAACCCGAGGACCTCCTGTATTCCAACCATCTTTACCAAATTGTACCCACAGAGAGGCCTAGGCCCTGGGACCAACCCATTAAATTTTGGGCTGAGTAGGCCAAAGTTCAAGGTCACAGCAAGGTCACAAAATCCCAAATTTTCCTATCTCTCATCATTGAGCAATTTTCAAAAATTCATAAAAAAATTCAAAACGACTCTGATTAGCCTCCAATTTGATCCACCCGTAGCTTATAGCAATATCTTGTATCTGGCACAAAATTGTCCACATCCACTGTGGAATGTGGACTCTGTGGACATTTCAATTTAATATTGAAAATCCCATTTACCACACATTTTTCATTCTAACTCAACAAATATTGATTGGAATTAAATATAATTTGACATACACATGACTGGTACCAAGCTTCAACTTTTTCTGCTGTATGGAACAACCTTGAAACTGTTTAATTTAAAAAGAAATAGTCTATCCACACATGCACACCGTTCGGGGTGCTTGGCAGGGGTTTGCATTCTCTGAACACTTTTTCAGTTTGTATTTTCCTCATACATTTAGTTCTAATCAGTCATCAGACGTCTTTTGTTTCATCCTTGCCAGGGTAACACTGGGACACTTCAGATTTCTTATTATTATTCTTTCAAATGCAACATTTATCTACCTATATAATAAAACGTTGTCATTAAATATCTTGGAAACATTGTCCAATCATTAGTTTTATCTATTGTTTTACAGTTCATCTTATCTAAGATTTAGTTAATTTTATCTCAGAGGCAGACCATTTCCAGACCAGTGAAATCAAATGACATTTAAAGTTTCCTAGTCTTGTTGTTTTGTAGCTGCTAGTGTTAAATTAATGTTTGATGAGGACGTGTAAGCCAAAAAAAGCCATAAGAAATATGTTTTCCTTTATGCGGCTCCTCTCACTGGGTATAAAGTACAGTAAGGAGAAAAGAGCCATTCATCTGCCTCCTCTGCTCCTCTGCTGTCAGGACCAACGCTCAGATGAAGATGAGTGTGAGAGAGATGGGCTTCTGAGCATCTCCAGCCTCCATCCATCAATCTTATTCGACTTCTCTAATAACCTTTACAGGGAAGTGGTGTCTGATGAAAACAGAAAGGACAGTAGGGAACGTCTTCTCCATAGGCTCCGTCTTTCCCTCCTCCCCGCTGTTATCGAATGGGATGACTCTAATAAAAGACTGCTGACACAACAGCCCCCGTGTTTAGAAGCAGCGTTATAGGCCATGGGCTTGTTTTTAATTTGAGCACACATTCAGGGTGAAGCCTGAGGGTGTGTCTTCTGTAAGCCCCCGCTTTCCTTTCAGGATATTAACAACGCCAGAATCCCATCCAGGATGATGAGGCCTGAGCGCTGGAGCACAATCACAGGAGTCAGTGTAACTCTGCCAAATCAACAGAAACATTTCCCAAGACTTCAATATGAAAACAAAGAGGGAGAAGAAGCTTGAACATAAAAGATATGGATCAAGAGTTGAGGGAATTTATTTTAAGGATTGAAATCCAATTCAATCCGGATTACTCAGCGACCACAAAATGCAGCTTGAACAGGAGGCATTAGAACCTGAAATAAGGCAAGCAAAACAGAACCTTTCTTAATATTCAAAAACAATAATTTCAGATGGAAAACATAATTAATACTTCAACATGTAATTAGCAGCAGTTAATGTGGTGTTCTGGTTGTAGCTCTATATGTAATCTTATTGAAAAAGGTCTTATTCATGCAGAGAATTTTGAGCATTAACAAACAATGGTTACATATTCAGAGGAGATAAGGCAGTGTTTTTCAACCTTGGGGTTGGGACCCCATGTGGGGTCGCCAGGAATTCAAATGGGTTTGCCTGAAATTTATAGTGATTGATAAAAAACAAAACAAAAAAAACTTACTAATAAAAAATATATGTTGACAGAGCCAATCCCAATCCATAGCAGACAAACTGTGAGTGTGAAACTGCAGCACTGTGGTTCTGTTTATCTGTCAAATGTTCATTGTGGTCAGTTTCAGATGCTGCAGCTCTTTCATAATTCATAGTTTGAGTTCTTGTTCGTTCAGTATTAATTGTCAGCCTTGTAAATCCAAACTGGACTGACTGTACATATCCTGACCAAAGAAAATCAAATTCTCTCTTTGTGCAGTAATCTACACCTGGCTTTTCTGCCTCCGTCCATAATAATTTACAATATACAGACTAAATGTCCTCTAAAATTAACCTGTATTTGAAACATAGTATAGAAAACTATTACAGGATCAAAAGAAATTAATTTTAGCAAAAAATAAGTCTCTGTTTTAAATGTCTGGGGTTGCCAGAAATGTGTGATGTTAAAATGGAGTCATGAGACAAAAAAGGTTGGAAACCACTGAGATAAGGGCTCAAATCCAGCATCATATTATCCAAACCTTAACCAAACCCAAACCAAAGCTAATATGATGCTCAATTTATAGTTGGTCATCCATCAATGATTTACAACAATAGGAACACTATGGTCTTGCTGAACTGCATTACATGGATTGTAACATGAAAGCTAACACCAGGTAAAGGTTAAAGGTGGGGGAGACTTTCGAGACGAGTTTTTCATCAAATCTGTAAAATCTCAGTCATATCCTCAGTATGACGAATCTGTAAGTCTTTCTGTGATTACTCAGCTGAATCTCTTGCATTACGGTGAACTATTTCGAAGTGCCACCCACCATAAACAAAACGTGTGTTTACGTTCAGAGCCGGGAGGTAACTCAGGCATCTTCTGAATTTTTTTGTTGCAACTTGCATTGTTGGAAACGAAGGTTCGTGCTGCCGCTGCCGCTGCAGGTCCTACATAACAAATTCAGCTACCCAGCATTCAATATAAGAAAAGAAAAAAAACAACAATACATACAAACAAACAAACAAGCAAAAACATAAAAAAGTGAAACTAAATAAGATAAATAGAAAACATAACCAACCAATTTAACGGTAATTTAATGTAGAGTCGAAAATGAATTACTTACTTATTACTTATCAGATCTTAACAATTGTATCCTTCAAAAATTGCCCTACGTACCATTTTTTTTAAATATCAAAAATGAGCTACACATTCTTAAATCCATGCTGGCCTCATTCACTAAACTACTAGTGTTTCTGATGTCTAATCCAATCCAGCTTTATTTATAAAGCAGTTTAAAAACAACCACAGAGGACCGAAATGTTGTACAGAAGACTAAAAGCACAGTGAATAAAACTGATCAAATTATTTAAAAATAGGACCAATGGCCCTGTAGCTTACCAGCCAAATTAAAAGCTTTGGGAAATGTATTCAGATGCCATTTATTATCACTTAGTAATGTGTATTTATTATATTACAGAAATAGCCCATGTTTTGGTCATATTCCAATCAGATCTGTAAAAAATTCCAATTCCAACTTGATATCATTGATACTGATTTATTGGATCAATCCACTATCTATCTGTTATGATGGGAAAAATTTTAAAAGTCGCACCAAATCCAGAATCAGATCCGGATCCAAATAATTTCACTAACTTTTGTTAGCATCATCATACAGAAGCTGTATACCAAGTTTGAAGTTAATCAGAACTGTAGTTTCGGAGAAGAAGACGATTGAAATTTTTGCAACGGATGACAGATGATGACAGACAACGACAGACGACGACGATGCTGCCAGACGCCGCATGACGACAATAGCTTATGGCCTGTTGGCCGGTAAGCTAAAAACAATAAAATCAAATAAATAAAACATGTTCAAATGAAGTGCAACAGATTATGGTGTATGGATAGTGGATGCATTCCATTGAATAACAGTCACTCCTAACTCATGTTTGGTCATTCGTTCCCATTTTGACCTACAGGGAATTCATTTTGTGAAATCTGACAGACATCTACATAATGTTATGGTTACAGTTTGATTAGGTTTAGAAATAAAAGTGAGCGAACGCAGGCATGAGCTCAATTTAAATTATGATACTTTGACTGTTTCTACTGTCAAAATGGAAACTGATTCATCTGGGATTTTCTACAGAGAACAGAAGAAAAAGAGCCGACAAAAATGAAATCAGTCAGGTATCCTTTTCTGCATCAAATGATATCATTTTTGTACCATTTTTGTACACGTTTTTGCAAATCTACACTAGTGGATCATCTTATTTAGATTAGATTAAATTTGTCGTTTAATATTCCCTCTTTGCTCAATGCAGTATTTTGTCAAACATTGTGAGTGTATGCTCTTGATAAATATCAGTTATATTTAATTTTTCTCTCTTCTTTTAAAATGTGGGAACATTTTAAGTTATTGATGAGATGCCTGATGAATATTCATTTGTAAAGGTTAAGCTCATATTACTAAGGCAAATAAAAGGTTAAAATGCATAAATAATTTACAGTTAAAATATGTGCCTTTAAAAGTGTATTTCATGATTGTTTCTGTAGTTTAAATAAAAAGCTAAAAAGTAATTACCTCCGCCAAGGAGGTTATGTTTTTGCCAGGGTTTGTTTGTTTGTTTGTCTGTTTGTTTGTCTGTCTGTTAGTGTGCAACATAACTCAAAAAGTTATGGACAGATTTGGATGAAATTTTCAGGGTTTGTTGGAAATGGGATAAGGAAGAAATGATAAAATTTTGGTGGTGATCGGGGGTGGGGGGGCCCACGGGGGGGCGCAGACCAGAAAATTTCATCAAAATCTGTCCATAACTTTTTGAGTTATGTTGCACACTAACGGACAGACAAACAGACAGACAGACAGACAGACAAACCCTGGCAAAAACATAACCTCCTTGGCGTGGGGGGGCCCACAGGGGGGGCCACCGATCAGCCTTGGCGGAGGTCTGCGCTCTCCGAGTGCTTTTCTAGTTCTTGTTATATTTGAGAGTCAATGACCCCTTTCTGCTCTATATGAAAACTCTCAGTCACATGAAGAGTAAACCTGCATTGAAGCTTCTATCAATTATTGAAGAATATAATTTGTACAACAAACCCTAGCACCCCACCTCATTTTATCTGTTCATTTTATTACCTCCGCCAAGGAGGTTATGTTTTTGCCAGGGTTTGTTTGTTTGTTTGTCTGTTTGTTTATTTGTTTGTTTGTTTGTTTGTTTGTTTGTCTGTCCGTTAGTGTGCAACATGACTCAAAAAGTTATGGACAGATTTGGATGAAATTTTCAGGGTTTGTTGGAAATGGGATAAGGAAGAAATGATTAAATTTTGGTGGTGATCGGGGGTGGGGATCTGATCAGCCTTGGTGGAGGTCTGCGCTCTCCGAGTGCTTCTAGTTGACATATGCCAAGCTGCAAAAATCAAATAATATGTCATCCAATTTTTATGCAGTATTTTGAAAAAAAAAAAAAATAAAATAAAAAATAATATTTTGTGTTTTTTGCATCAAAAAATGTAGTAATATGATAAAAATAGATCGTTTAAAGGGTTAAAAAAAATGTAAAATGAATGATTATTTGATATGTATGATTAGGGCTGACCTTAATTTACAAAAATAAAATCAAATTAGAGCAGAAAAATACATCAATATATAATATTTAATAGTTTGATTTATAGATGTGCCATTTTGGCACACTTGGTGACATATGCTAGTATTTTTGAACATTTGACCAAGAACCAAAAATAATTATGCAAATTAAACGATGTTGCTGTTAATCATTGACATATGCCAAGCTGCAAAAATCACATAATATGTAATCCAATTTTTATGTAGTATTTTGAAAAAAAAAAATCATATTTTGTGTTTTTTGCATTAAAAAATGTAGCGATATCATGATAAAAAAAAAAGATCGTTTAAAGGGTTAAAAAAATGTAAAATGAATGATTATTTGATATGTATGGTTAGGACTGACATTGATTTACAAAAATAAAATCAAATTAGAGCAGAAAAATACATCAATATATAATATTTAATAGTTTGATTTATAGATGTGCATTTTGGCACACTTGGTGACAGATGCTAGTATTTTTGAACATTTGACTTAGTGCCAAAAATAATAATGCAAATTAACCGATGTTGCTGTTAATCATTGACATATGCCAGGCTGCAAATACCATATAATATGTAATCCACTTTTTATGTAGTATATAGAAAAAAATTAATTTTTGTTTGTTTTTTTTGCATCAAAAAAAAAAAAAAAAAGAAAAAAGAAAAAAGGCTTGTTTATATTACAAACACGGCATTTAAAGGGTTAAAAAAACGTGACAATTATTGAGTATTTGGTATTTTTATTTATGACTCAAGTTGATGAAATAGAAAAAAGTGTAAAAGAATTAAAAACAAACTATGAATTTTTTTTGACATTATTCCACAAGTGTGCCAAAAAGGCACACTTGGTGCTTAGTAAGGGCCTTACTGGACGGGATACCAGAGGGTTAATACGGATGCCAAGTTTTTTGTATATTTGTATATTGTCAATTAAAAAAAAGAGAGTGTGTTAATGACCCCATAGAGTTGTCATTTCCGGGTCACCTGTGTGTGACAGGAAGAAGAAGCAGGAAAATGGCGGAGAGCAGAGACAGACACAGACACCTGTGAGAGCAGAGACAGACTAACCTGTGTTATTGTGTATTTTCTGTTTCTCTTGGACTGTGAACTGTTTACTGGTCGCCACGCTCTCGAGTGACTGAGTTTGGACTGTTTTCCGCCGGTAGAGCGAGTGTTTTTTCTTTTTTGCAAGTTGAGCTAGCTGAGTTAGCTTAGCCGCCGCCATCTTGTGAGAGGCCGTCACCAGGATTACTCTCATCCTTTTCCCCGCATGGATGACAGAGGAGGCCGTCGGACCTGAGGAGCTGCAGGGGAAGCCGTGAGTCGTGTTCAGCGCAGAGGACGGACTTTGATTTTCCTGTGGATCGTGAGGCCGTGGCTCCTGCTTCTCATTGCTGCTGTGCTGCCTCAGACCAGGAAAACACCGGAGGAAGTTTCCAGGCGGTAGGAGCTGTGTTCATACCCCACATGGAGGTACTGTTAACCTGAGCTTCATGAGCTTCAACAATTCTAATGCTAGCTTGGTAAAAACAGTTTAAAACAAAGAGTGCACTCAGGTTACATAAACTAAAGACTAAATCTATCTATCTATCTATCTATCTGGGGAACGTAGTCTGGTGGTCCCCAGACCTTGTACAAGACAATCCAGGCTCTTTTCATGGGTCGTTCCACGTTGGTGGAACGCTCTACCAAGTGCTACAAGAACAGAGTCATCCCTGCCTATCTTCAAGAAGCTCCTGAAGACCCAGCTCTTTCGAGAGCACCTCCTATCCTAGCACTTTCAAACATTCCATTTTAAATATTCTAATAAGGTTTTTCCCAGGATAACCACGGATTCTTTCACGATTATCTCTGGACCTGCTGCGGTGGTCCGGCCTCTTCCCTGCCCTCATCATCACCACTCACTTATCCTCAACCGCCTCCATGTGTCTCCCCCTACTCCCCCCTTCTCCCCCTCTCCCCCAGTCTCTATCTCTATCGCTCTCTCTTTTTCCCCTTCTCTACTCTCTCTCTTTAACCCCAACTGGTCAAGGCAGACGGCCATCCTCCAGGAGTCTGGGTCTGCTCGAGGTTTCTGCCTGTTAAAGGGAAGTTTTTCCTTCCACTGTCACCAGTCACAAGTGTTTGCTCCTGGAGGATTCTGTTGGGTTTCTGTAAATTGACTTAGAGTCTGGTTTTGACCAACTCTATATATAAAATGTCAAGAGATAACTTTTTTGTGATCTGGCGCTATATAAATACAATTTGATTGATTGAGTGATTTAATTGGTTTTCCCCTGTAAGTTGCTTTGGAAAAAAGCGTCTGCCAAATGCGTAAACATAAACATAAACATAAATCAAATCCCGGGTCATTTATTTATTTTTTTGTTTTTCATATTAAAGTTTTCATTTATGTGAATTCCCACTTTGTTATACAAATCCAAAGAAAGCTGAGACACTGTGGTTGTGTGGTATTTCTGTTTTCATTACATTAAAGCTATACCGTATGATGTGGCATTTTTACACTGTTCTTTTGTCATCTTAAAATGCTCGTAATCAGTGTGTGTCAAACTAAAATGTAAAAGAAATCCACCAGGTATTGAAACTCAAAAATGTTTAATTCTCATATATTTCTAATAAAAGTCTGACCAATCATTTTAGTCGGTCCGAATGAAATAATTGGCCGAACCTGACTGAGCCTCCTGTCAATCATCCATTACGGCCGTCCAGCATCCGATCCATTATCGCCGTCTCACATCCGATATGTGTCCCTCTGACTCTGACGCTTCACTGGCGCTGCTTCTCCTGTCACTGACCACAGTCTACTGTCTAGGATGTGTATGGATAGAACTGACATGCACATGTGGAAGGGATTAAACGGATTTATAAACAGAAACGACAATTGAGGGGCACAAACGGGAGTCTGATTAGTGAAGGATGGAGATAAAAGTCCGGAAGTCAGGTGAACTGGACTGAACAGGTCTGCATAAAGGTCAGTTTTTATGACGGTGGGACTCATACAGATGCAATTACATGGTGTCACACAATGTAAGATGATGTAGGATGATAATTGTATGGACTATGAAACCTCAAATGTCCACGGAAAATTCGCGGAGGCCGCGCGTTCACAGTACCCATCCCCTGGGCACTGCAGTGAAAACACTGACCCAGCGCTGCACAGACCAGGTCTACTGATGGAACAGGAGCCGCGGCAGGTGGATGATGTATCTGATTACTGAGGGAGGGGTCCGCTGACACGCCAAAACGGACCGCACCTCCACCTCTGCTTCCTCCTCCGTTTCCATCGCGCATCAGGTGAGAGGAGGAGAGAGGAGGAGGAGCCTCAGAGCTCAGGCAGAGGGAAGGGGGCGGGGCTTTGGAGGGAGGCGGGTTGTTCATGTTCAGACTTTTACTAAGTGCTGTGAGAAATGCCACATCGGTAGGCATAGCTTTAAGGGTTGAAAATACCAGAAGTATTCCTGTTAGCCTCTAAATAATTATAAAAGAGAGTGAGAGTCATAATTTACCCTTGACAGTGAATTTACAATGAGATGACTCTTTCACCATATAAGAGTATTAAAAACCTGATAGGTTCCCTTACTGTTAAGTAGGGTATCTCTATTTTATGAGCCAGTGGTGAAAGGTCGACATGCTGTATGTATTTGCAGTTTATAATAAATCTCTTATATAATTCAAATGTCCAGATAAGTGATAAAAGTACTTTAAAGTACTTTACGCAGTGGTACATCTTCAGGAATCGTGCACTGCAAATTATTTGGTTTTTACAAAGATGGAAAAAAAACATTTGATTTAGAATTTTTAGATAATGGATCTTATTTTAAGAGTTAATTTCTTATTTTAAATGTTCATACAGTCGCAGGAAAAATTATTAGACCACCCCTTGTTTTTAACTTACTGGCCGACATGCCAATAAGCTATTGTCGTCATGCGGCATCCGTCGGCGTCTGTCGTCCATTACAAAAATTTCAGTCGTCTTCTCTGAAATTTCTGCAGTACAACCCTGATGGGGAGATGACCAAAACATAATGGCCACATGCTGATCAGGATCGTCTTCTGGATCTGGAACTGACGGAAAATTTAACATGGGCTCTTATGGGGAAAAAATTTCAATCGTCTTTTTCTCCCAAACTACAGTTCTGATTGACTTCAAACTTGGTATACAGCTTCTTTATGATGATATTAAGCCGAGGTGTTGAAATTATTTCGATTCGGATTGGATTCTGGATTTGGTGCGACTTTGAAACATTTCCCCATTATAACAGATAGGAAGTGGATTGATGCAATAACTCAGTAAGTATCAATGATATCAAGTTGGAATTTGAATTTTTTACAGATCTGATTGGAATATGACCAAAACATGGGCTATTTCTGTAATATAATAAATACACATAACTGGGTGATAATAAATGGCATCTGGATACATTTCCCAAAGCTTTTAATTTGGCTGGTAAGCTACAAGGCCATTGGTCCTATTTTCTTCAGTTTCTCGTTCATTTTAGTGCCTGATAAAACTAAAGGTACATTTGTTTGGACAGATATAATGAGACAACAAAAATAGCTCATAGTAGTTTAATTTCAGAGCTGAAATCTATCCATTTTCAATGATTTCCTGATAATAACCAAAATCACTTCAGTTCTTCCATCAATATCTGTTGAGGATTCTGTTGGGTTTGTGTAGAATTGACTTAGAGTCTGGTTTTGACCAACTCTATATATGAAATGTCAAGAGATAACTTTTTTGTGATCTGGCGCTATATAAATAAAATTTGATTGATTGAGTGATTTAATTGGTTTTCCCCTGTAAGTCGCTTTGGAAAAAAGCGTCTGCCAAATGCGTAAACATAAATATCTATGGCATTGTACTGACAAAGACAGTGCTTTTAGACATTCCATGTTTTCTTTTCTGTCTGTTTTAGTCACATGATATACACAGGAGTTAGTACTGGATTGCGTAACCATTTTTTTTTGGTGACTTTAGATGGTCTAATAATTTTTTCCATGACTGTACATCTATAGATATGATTATTTCTACATTAACTATCTTAATTTTAGAAATCTTGTCCAGTGAAATGATCCTGCTGCATGGACAGATATTTCACTTATGTTCAGTACCTTTTTCCTCAGATTGAGTGTTTTTATCTTGTTTTTAGACACCCCCTTTTTGCAGTGTGTCAGTCTGGTTGACTCAGTGCTTGTGTAGTTGTGTGAGCTGTAAGACAACCTAGAAGGTCCAGATTTTGCAGGTTGTGTCATTAGACCCCTGCTTGGAGCCCCCCTGGTCAGATTCTTCCAACATCAGTCTTCATTAAAAAAGGCTGCTCTCTGAGCAGATGGTCATTAACAGCATCCCCCTCTTTAGTCTCAGCACCCTCTATGTACCAGGACACTGCCTAGAGGACACCCACTGCCCCCCAGGAATCCCACAAAACTTCACAGGGGAAGAAGAAGAAGTGATGCCTGACATGGAGGCTTTGTAATGATCACTTTGGGGATCTCATAAGTCACTTGTGAAATCTTTTGAAAACAGCAGCATGAGTTATGGAGATGTTCCCTGTAACAGAATAATCAATATGTCAAACCCTGTGGTGCAGAGTAGAGGTGTTCACAGGGTTACTACGGATGGAAAAGGACCCCAGCAGTTGGTAATAGGAGTCAGTGTTTAGCCTCTGTGCATTTACCTGTACACCTCAGTGATTTTATCGTATTGTTCCTTTTTTCCAGATGGGTGTCATTGAGGGTAGAAGACGACTTTGTCTGTTGTTTGAGATCACCTTTTTAAGAGCACTGTAAGTCCAACTCATTTTATTTCAGGGGCCACATACAGCCTGATGTGATAATGTGATCTAAAGTGGGCCGGACCAGTGTAATAATATTAATAATAATCCAGATTTTTCCCTTTGTTTTTAGTGTGAAAGTTAAATGACACTAAAATTGTGCAATCATGTACAGCCTGAAATATCTTTATATAAAAAAGTGCCATTTCACCAATATTATGTCTCAGCTTATTATTAACATAGTGGCTCTACAAACACATTTAGCAACAGGCAGAATATTGTTAAAATTGCACTTATTTTTCTTAAGGCATTTCAGTTTGTTCATTTTTGTTGAGGTTTTTCACATATTGTGACAGGATTTGTAATTGTAAATATTCTTATAATGTAATTTTACTTTTCTCACATTAAACCAAGGAGAAAATTTAGAGTTCTCATTATTTATTGGCTATTATGTTATTATTTTACTTGAGATCACATTGAGTTGCATGTGGCACCTGAACACTTTTAACTGATAGTATTTTCAGTATAATTTTTGCACTTTGTAAACTGATGCTGTGGGCTGGATTTGACCATTTGGAGGGTCATATTTGGCCTTTTGTTTGCCACCGCTGCTGTAAGGCTTCAATTAACAGCTAAATACAGCATTTTAATTTATTTTCTAAGACAGTTGACTCACTTCTGTTTTTAAGGTCAAAGCATCACTAAACAACACAAACAGACCGACTCATCCGTAAACCAGTAAAAGAGGACACAGATTTCATTATGAGGTTGTCGGCAGTGATTTGCAAAGTTGTAACTCTTGGGTCCAATATGAGTAATTTCAATGTTATCTACATTTTAGAGATGGCCTCATCATCAGTATCTCCAGCGGCAGCCACTGTGGATCCCAATTACCGCAGTAATCACTCCCTAGCTGAGAGCAGGGTTTCAGACAGGGTAAAGTATTATCCATCTTCATCATATTCATTATCAGGCAGCAGACGCAGGTGTCCTGGCCTCCCACCGCTCCACACCATTAGTGACACATAGACAGGGTGACTAACGCATGTATTCTATAGAAAGACTATATAGCAGCAAACTCTTCATTTAAATGAGTGGTTCAAATGTGCAGAGCATTTGCTGATTCTACATGTTCTTCCATATATATCTACGACACAGACATGCTCAGAAGTCCTCCATGTCTACTGTACGTATAGAGTCAAAGGTCACACAGCAGGGGGTTCACTGCACATCATTTGTTCTCTCCTGATTATCCTCGGCTGTCTCTCTAACAAGGAAGGGTGACAGACAAATAACGTCTCTGTTTCAAAGTCCAACAGGACAAAAAGGTGTCAGGGAACAGTAGTAGACAGTGGTGGCATGTTTGTGGCCCATCCACCCACCGTGGGCTGAACCCACATCAAGGTGAAGAGGGCACTGCGCGGTCACCTTGTGCAGACCGAGCCCACTCATATGTATAGTGTCGACTGTTATTTGCGGTGCGGTATCCTCTGTATATGTTGAATAAATCACCTCATTAGCCTGTTCTCTAATGGGTTATTGTAGCGCTGGGGTGACACCCCTTTCAGATAAAAGCTCATGAGATTTCAAATTTCAGAACTGCTTTTGGGTGGGTTGGTTTTGCTTTCCTCTGGCACCTGGTTGAGGTCATTCTATTAGGTGGATTGATTTACATATAAATTGAACATGCGGTATTACGCACCTCCTTAAACTCATCAGTTTCACTACTGTATCCCATTATCTGTCTTGCATACTTCAACAAGCATTTAATTTCTTTTTTCATATTGTCTTATGTTTCATTATGTTTCAGTGTTATTTATTAAAATTCACTTAGCTAATAACGCCCACATGCACTGCCCCTTTCCCTGCAATGCACCTATTCTAATGTGTTCTGAGCGACTGTGTGTCCTGAGGTAAAATGGGAAATGTTGAAAATTCACTGGAATATGAAAAGCAATCATATTTTCTGTATCAGTAAGCAGGTCTGTGGTAGCTGGGGGTCATTCTCGCACTGTGCTGTTGCTTGGGGAGGCATTTTGTATGAGCCCCCAAGGCTCACCTAGTTAATTAAGTTTTTCTGCTATTAGAATGATGTAACTTGTGATTTTATTCACCCACAGTACTAATTCTCTACTACCGCTGAGGGAATGATAGACGTTCTGTGTAATTCCTTTTTGGGGAATATGTCACCAACACAAATTTGGTGTATGTTTTGAACCGAGACAGTCAATAATGTTAAGGATGTGATAAGACTTTTGCTCGAATTGAAATGATGGGCTTAAAAGTAACTTATTTGTTGATATTTTCTATGAATAGAAATGAATCTGTCAATAAAAAGTAAATTGAAAAGGCCACAAGTGTAAAAAAAAAAAAAAAAGAAAAGAAAAAAAGGATAAACTTAGTTGAACTATAAACAGAGTTGTTAAGGTGATGCAGGGTATAACTTCCATGAAAAGTTGGGAGGGAGGATCCAGGCATTGAACTATATGTGTGTGTAGCTTTATCTGCAGAAAATGAAATAAATTAAACACAAACACTGGGTAGGTGAGATGCATGAGGTGAGTGAAAAGACGAATTGATCCCAACCCATATGGAAAAATGTAGCTGAATGGTTTTCTGCTGCAGCAGTGCTAATCCTGCACATTTTTTTTTGCACACACTGAGCAGAATTGTCTTGGAAATTTCCACATTGCACTCACAAGGTGAAAGCGAAAAGGTGGCCTTGCAAACCAAGTTTTTTCAAGGAACTAAAGAAACATACATCTGCAGTTGCTCCATGTAATAGTTAGTGTAGCTGAAATAAATGTTTTAACATAAACTCTCCTAAGCCAGGTGTTAGCGTGCATGCAATAGACTGCATTTGAGATGGAACATCTTTCAGTTCCTATAGCTGACGGGGCTGAAACACCGAACCCTAATCCATAACCCTATGTCCATTAGAACATGGCTCAAATATAACCCCAGACTCAAAATGGCTCATATCTGACCAGGTGGATTTTAAAAACAGTGAACAGCAAGACTCTTGTGGATCAAAAAGCAAAACACTAATGAATGTTCTGGGATACAAGCAAAAGTCTGATCACATCCATTATTCATATATATGTGAACAATCTCCAAATCTGATGTTTACCAAGATACATCATATACAGTAAGAGCAATCACTCAATGCATTTAAGATCAATTATGAGCTTCACACTCTTAAGGCATTTTGTCTGACTGAATAAATTAGACCAGGTCAGAAATATTGGAAAAGACCTGATTGATTATATTTGCTCAAAACCACCAAGCTGTTTGTGCCACACCAGTCATACTGCAGTTCAGAGCAGTGTGGTGTGGATATGGCTATAGGCTTTCGTTGGGAGTAATAATGTGGCAGCAGTAGCAGATGTAAGTATGTAATCAAAGCATTATGTGACTGGCATGCTGTAATTAAGCAATAATACATGAGACCACGTAAACAAATGCTGCCTTTAAATGCAGATGCTGTGGTCCATGAACACTCTCTGCAATTTGGTCTCATTTACACACATACAAATGTTCTAATAATCATTTCCTCACTTTTATCTCATAATTAAATATTGTATAATGGGTACTACCATAACAAATAATGAGTTGTATTCACTTATTTCCAGAACCAAGTGTAAACTGACAAGTGGCACCAGAAATATATAATTATAAAAGTACATAATTTGATGGTTCTTGCACATTAAAAAGGATACCTGATTGGTTTTATCTTCTATTCACCTCTGTGCTTTCTGTCTTGAAAATGACAGTTGTAGCAGTTTTCACTAAAACTATGGAACCAATTGTCTATCAAGGACCAGAGCAACAAACATCTATACATTTATATTCTTCTCTGGCATAAGAGTCATAAACAACAATAAAACCAGTTCCATAAATTCACCTGAACTTGTCTTAACTCATGTCACCACACCTTGATTCTTGGAGCCCTTGGCATCAGTTTTCAATGTCTAGGGTACCCCTAGGGAGTTTGATAAGCAGGGTACCAGGTGAAAGTCTATGGCCCAATCCCAATTCACCCATTGGCCCCTCCCTCTTACCCCCACCCCTTCATTTTGTATGTTCACATGAAGAGGTAGAGGTGTGATTCTCAATGAGTCGGAGGGGAAGGGCTAAGGGCCTCCCCTTTAGCCCTTCCCCTACCCTGTTCACAGGCTGTAATTGCTGTAATGAGAGGACAGACTATGAACAGACAGAAAAAGTTCACCCGCAAACTGTGAAAAAAAAAAAAAAGAGAGAGAGTCTGTGAGACGATACAGACCTCAGCAGAGGATGGAGCTGGGTAGGGCCCAATCCCATGTCACCCCTTGGCCCCTCCCCCTCCATTTTGCGCATTCACGTGAAAGGGTGGGGGTGTCCCGATTCTCAATGAGTTGGAGGGGAAGGGCTGTTTGACCCTCCAAGTGGAGATTTTTCAGGACCACACTACAAACGGAGGGGTAGGAGAAATCTCCCATAATTCTGTTCAAATCATTGGTCAGATGGAGGTAAACACAGCAAAAAAGTGCAACAGTGTGACGAAAGAAACACAAAAGTACATATTTTCTTCATAAATAACTTAATCATTTGATCGACCGTTTAGTGCCGTTTCAGTGTGTTCTAGATTGCATTTCTGCAGTTTGTGGTTGATAGATGCAAAAAGACCATGGAACAGAGACGGTTCCAGCTGCTGACAGCATGGGAAATACTTTCAGAAACAAAGTAATCACATTTGTTTATAGCAGCATCAATGACTGATGATGACGTAACAGGTCTGGAAGGGTTGGACCATTTCATAGGAGAATGTTTACACCACTACCCCTTACAACTCTGCTTAACCTCCTAAGACCCTCTGTCCACTTTTGTGGACAAGAGTTTCACAACTTTGTACCAAACAAAAGAAAAAACTGTCCACCACAAAGGACATTCCATAAAAATTTTAAAGATTGCATCTGAAAAAACTGTTGGATCATGATGTTTCCAATATAGGCACTTATTTAATAAAAAAAACAAAAAAAGCTTGTACTTTGCTGACATTTCCTGGGTCTTAGGAGGTTATAGGGCTAGTGCCAAGGGGGAGGGGCCAAGGGGTGAATTGGGATTGGGCCTATGTAAAACCTCAGATGTTACCAACAGGATTGGTCAGCTGATGTTGTGAAGTTAGTAGACTTACACAGGGTTTGTACCTAGTTTCATGCTGTGTTAACGTTTGTGTTTTGTCTCTTTGTGTTTCTTATTTTAGCATCTCAGAAGTAGCTATAAAATATATCCAATTTTCCAAGTAAAATACATCTATAAATTGTCTTGACAATGAACTTAATTACCTCTATGGTTCCGTCAGTCAGCCTCTGTGAAAAGTGACATGATGTTATTCCTGTAATTTTGCACTGTACAAGTTAGGTTTTTTCCAATATCAGTCACTCCATTTCAAGACCATGTCTTTATGCACTTGACTAAAGTAAGATGCATGATTTCTTGTCGCTGTATGCTCGGTTGAAAGCAGCGTATTCCCTCAGTGCATGAATTGGGTCAATGGGATGTGACACTTACTGTATTTATTGGGATATTAGCTTTAACCCAATCACTACTGTGTCATTTTTAGAGATTTACAGCACATTTCCTTTGTGTGTGAGGAAGTCTGACAGGAGATTAATGCTTCACACATGGAGTCTGCTTTAAAAAAAAAACACCAAAATACTGTACAGCCCAAAGGAAGGAAAAATGTCACATTTCAAAGGGAACATTATACATATACAATAGGCTACAGTTGGTTAAAAATAGTGTCCTTTGATCTTCGTGGCACGCACCAGATCGAGTGAACTGTGAATGTTAATGCACGCTGTGTTATATGTGAAAGGTGTTGACATACTCCTCTACAGAACATCACTCATCATCCAGTCTGTCTTTCCTCAACTAAAAAAAAAGGACCCACAAAGCTTTGTCAGCAGAATAATGAGACGCCGATCCACAACCCCAACATGGCTTCCTTTTGCTACAGCGAGCTTGATTTAAACACCTCCACAGTCTGAGCTCCAGTGGAGGCAGGATGAAGCCCATGACGTGTGTTGATGAGGATGATGACAGACAGACATACCACCCCTGTTTCATGTTTTCTCTAAGTCAATAATGTGCAGGTCTTTCAGGTCTCAGCAACGCCTCACAGTGAGAAAACTCCCACACACTTTATGAAACTTGCAAAACATGGATGAAGTTTCCTTGTTTTCAGAATGAAGTTAATAACCAGACAGAAGGAGATAGAAGAAATGAAAACGCATCAGTGTCCTTGGGAAACATGCAAACAAACGGATCCTTTAACCCATAAAGACCCAGTGCTACTTTTGTGGCAGTTCCCAAATACATTTTTCTCTAGATTTAATCTTTCTTAAAGGGCTCATATTTGTCTAAACCCACTTTTATTAGTCTGTGGTTCATTTCTTTGTGTATTTGGACCCTAATAGTTCATACAGTTTGAATTTGAACCCTCCAGCTGCTGCAAAACTATCTTTATATTCATTTGGGCAAAAATCCAGTGGATTTCTACAACCTGTTTTAATTCCTTCTTAATTTGTTACGTTTTGTAACTAGTTCCATCTCCACATTTGCACATATAAGGTCCAGACTTCAGATGAACATTTCGCCAGTATTTCTCCATAATTGTTTGTCAGCAGCAGCGGTTATAGTCCATACTGAAAATATGTCCAAAGTTGGAGCCCATTACCTAAAATGTTCAGTTGTTGGTTGAGCGGGACAGAACAGCCCAGCCAACAACCTGGAGGGGGTGGGGCCTGAAGGGGCTCATGTGCATTTAAAGGTGCTGGAGACTTTCGTGACCAATTTTTCATCAAATCTGTAAAACCTCAGTCATAGCCTAAGTATCACCAGTAAGTCTTTCTGTGATTACTCACCTGAATCTCTTGCATTACAGTGAACAATTTTGAAGTGCCATCCAGCATAAACAAACCGTGTGTTTACAAACCTACCTGGGACGTCACTCGGGCATCTTCGGAATTTTGTTGTGACATGCATTGTGGGAAACAGAGGTTCGCGCAGCCACCTGGCAGCGGCAGCGCGACCACATGACATTATATGGATGAAACAAACATGCGGAAATGCAGAAATGGCTGGAGGAATATGCGTAGAAGGAAGGGAGTTCCTGCTGTTTCTGATCATGTCTGTTCCAGCTGCCGCTGTAAGGTGGCTGTGTGAGCCTTCGCTTCCCACAGTGCACGTCGCGACAAAATTCCGAAGATGCCCTAGTGACCTCCCGGCTCATTTGTAAACACATGGTGTGTTTATGGTGGATGGCACTTCGAAATTGTTCACCGTAATGCAAGACATTCAGGTGAGTAATCACAGAAAGACTTACAGATTCGTGATACTTAGGCTATGACTGAGGTTTTACAAATCTGATGAAAAATTGATCACGAAAGTCTCCAGCACCTTTAAAGGGCCAGCACTCCAAACCATCTTTCTGGTGTCATCACTCAGAAATAGGGTTGAATATGGACCTGTGGAGTTGAATTAATGAAGAATTCAGACCCAAGCAGAGCATTTACAGTTTATGGAGACCACAGGGAAGTGTTGGAAAATGAAGAATTACATTGAAAAAAGCAAAATATCACTCCTTTAAGTGATTTATCACCATTTATTATACATTATCCTCTGTAATTTGTGTTTTTTCAGTGAAAATCACATATTTTCCTTTGCTTAATTCGCTGATCATGTGGATGTTCATAAAAGCTCAGATTAAAGTTAAGGGTTATTATATCAGAAACAAAGAAAAAGTGACTTTTTCCAACAAATATATCAATAACTGAATGTAAAAACAAGTGTGTTCATCCACTGTCATTGATCCAGCTCCATGGGTTTTACTGGTGAATCAATGCTGTAGAAGATGACGGTGTTTCCACAGTAACTACGGAGCCTCTCAACATCCAAACGGGTCTTATCTGATGACCATGAAAAGAGCTGGGTCAGCACTGACATTAACCCATAAAGACCCATTACTACTTTTGTGTCAGTTCCCAAATTAATTTTTCCTCTCTATTTCACCTTTCTTAAGTGATTTTTTCACCATGTATTATAATATTATCCTCTGTATTTTGCATTTTTCAGTGTAAATCATATTTTTTTCTCTGTTTATTTCACTGATCTCATAGATGTTCGTTAAAGCTCAGAAAAAATTCAAAGGTTAATATATCAAAACAGAGAGAAATGAGGAAAAAGTTACTTTTTCAACATTAGAAAAGCACTCAGACCGCAGACCTCTGCCAAGGCAGCTCAGTCTCCCATGCTGTGATCTACTAAAAATAACACCTGGACTTTGGACTTAGACCCTTAGCATTGATATTATCTTCTTTTTTTATTGTGTTTTCCTCTATTTCAGTTGTTTTGCCAAGATATAAAAATAACAAATATATTAGTTGAACTAAATAATTTATGCAATTTATAAACAACTGATATATATGCGTTTAGTAGAAGAGCACATTAGTACATGACATACAGGTAACATCTTCCAAAATTATCAAGCACTCTGACCATTCATTGTGGAGTTACACATACATATGTTGAAAATATCCCTATCTCCCAATGATAAAGAATCCTTTTAAAAAAAATTCCTGGATCCAGACAGTGATCTGAATCATTCCCTAAATCTCATCATTTGTTGCTTGTCCCATTTCGGACATTTCCTGAAAATTTCATCAAAATCCGCCCATAACTTTTTTAGTTATGTTGCTAACAAACAAACAAACAAACTCTGGCAAAAACAAAACCTCCTTGGTGGAGGTAAAAATATGTCATTAACTGAACATAAATCCAGTGTGTCCATCCACTGTCATTGATCCAACTCCATGGGTTTTACTGGTGAATCTATGTTGTAGAAGATGAGTGTTTCCGCGGTAACTACAGAGCCTCTGAAGGTCCAAATGGGTCATATCTGATGACCATGAAAAGATGAATAACTGTATTTTACACAAATCATTCACATGTATTGATAGGATTAGTCGTTCAGAAGGTATTAAACAGTTTAGATCAGTAGATGGTTTTGGTCGTCAGTGGCTGTTTGGGTCTTTATGGGTTAAACACAAGATATAAAGTTTTCTTAATCCATAACCCATTAATGGAGAGACGCATTTCTGTGCAAACACATAGCAACACAACCGCACACGTATTTATAGTGAGAAGTGGCAGGTAGAGCTGTTGATCAGGACCACGGATGAGAGTAATAGATCTGTTTAGCCTTAATCAATGTCGCTCACAGGCTCATTGAGCAGTGCACTCAGCATCCTGCTTTTGTGTCAGAGAGCCTTTTAATCTAATTGGACGTTAAACTCCTGTCATTATTCCTCATGGTCTGAGACTTATTTATGGCTCTCCTGCTTGCTTGTCTTTACCTTTTCATTACAGCGTGCCAGTGTACATCAGCAAACTCATTAAAGCAAATGAATCAAAGGAGAAAGCTGATGTGCGGATGAAAAGTGTAATTTAATAAAAGTGTGTTAGGCTGCAGCGCTCTGCACATCATTCATGTTGTTTACGGGCTGTAATGTGTTAGCAGGTGAGGGCACTTTAATAATAAAGGCCCTTCACAAAGGCAAACGTCAGCGCTGCAGTTTAACACCTGGACCTGTAGGGAGTGTCCGAACTCACACTGATCTCAATAAATGACGTTGTATTGTGTTGTCAGAAAGCAGTGTTTTAATCAGAAGTGTTCCGCCTGTATTCATTTGCATGCCAGACGTTAATCGTAGTGGGGTGTGAAGACGGTAACTGACTTTTTTTTCCCTGGGAGAATCACTACATGGGAAAAAAACAAAAACACGCGCACCCATGGAAAATTTCAAAACATGGTAGACAAAAAAGAACACGTGAGTGGAAATTTTGAATGTTCTTAGAAAAAGTTACACATTTATATACGATAAACTAATGATGGGAAACCGTTGCATATGCTGTCCAATCCAGACAGACATCAGTAAAAATGTACCCTATCAGTGACGAGGGGTGTAAGAAAATATCGGTTCTGCAGTATATCGCAATATTTCATTTCACAATACTGTATCGATATAAAAAGTATTTTATCAATATTTTAAAGTATTTATTCAAATGCAGATATTGTGGAGGTTCATTTTTTGTTTTTGGTTTATATTAAATTTATTATTGTTTAACACTCTTATTAAATAATGTTAGTTCCTTTGTTGGGATTGCACAAAAGTAATGTTCTGGTGTTAGTTCTGAACTAATAGAATATGAACATTTGAACAGGATCTTAAACTGTAATGTCTGTAAAACGTAATTTCAGTTTGAACACAGGAACATTTTGTGATATAGCATTCGATCCTGTTCCAATCAAATAAAAATGTGTTTAGTATTTGTGCATATTTCTGGTGTAATTCAATTCTTCAAGAAAATAATCATTTAAAAAAAGAAACAAAAAATTGTCTTTTTAACAGTATCATGATATAACGTGATATATCGTACCGTGATCCTAGTATTGTGATTTGTATCGTATCACCAGATTCTTGCCAGTACACACCCCTATTAGTGACAAAGCCAAGAAAGAGGGCTTCTGACCAAGGTTATAATAGTTTTGAATATTTCATTGTAATTTAGTTTTATTTTGTTTTGACATTTTTTTCTCTAATTCAGTACGTTTTAATTTAATTTTTAGAGCAGGTTTGCTAGTTTTTATTAGCTTTTGTTTTTTTTCCCCAAATGCTTAGTTTTAATTTAGTTGTAGACTTAGTTTTAGTTTTTTCATATCTTTTATCTTCCTCGCTGTCGTATTCACATAAATCCCAGACGGGACTCTGCTGCTTTCTCCCAACTTTAGTGTCCATGTTTCCAGGTAGAGTGTGGACCAGAAGACGACTCTAAACGACAAGTGATGAGAAATGACAGACTGTTAAGTGTTGTATGGTGCTAAAATTGCTCAAGCCAAATGCCTTTCATATCAATCCAACACTGACAGAGACAAAAATTATCCACGTTTTTTATATGTTTTAGTTAGTTTTGGAAGCACACAATACAGTTTCAGTTAGGGCTGTGTATTGGCGATATACAAATCACAATACTAGGATCACAGTACACTATATCATGACATATGATACTGTTAAAAAAGCAATTTTTTGTTTGTTTTTTTATGTTTTTTAAGATTATTTCCTGGAAGAATTGAATTACGCCAAAAACATGTACAAATACTAAACACATTTTTATTTGGTCAGAACAGGATCTAATGCTATACCTCAAAAAAAAAAAGGAAAAACAAAAAAAAAAAAAAAAAAGAAATTCTTCTAGTTTCCAAAGGAACTAAAATCTGCCTCTCAGACCGTAAAAAGTGCTTTTAGGAGGTTTCAAATAAAGATCATTTTATAAAACTGTGTTAAAAAATAATAATAAATAAAATATAAACAAAAAAGAAAAACAAAAATGAGCCTCCGTCAAATCAGCATTTGAATAAACACCTAAAAATATTGATACAGTACTTTTTAATATCGATACAGTATCATGAAATGAAATATCGTGATATATTGCAGAACCAATATTTTCTTACGCCCCTATTTTCAATTATTGTTTTTTCTTTTAATTACAGTTTTTATTTATTTCAGTTAACGAAAAATGTTTTTCAATTCTAGTTTTCCTCATTTCATTAATTTCCGTTAACGATAATAACCTTGCTTCTGATGTGACTAGGATAATGTTCTAAATATGGTAAAAGGGGTGTGGTCTACAGTATAGCTAAAACCCAACCTATTTTTGGTCAAATAAAAATGGTCTCCCAGAGCGAAAAAAATAAGTTGTTTCTGCAGATTTCCATTTAATGTTTATTTTGTGGATGAACAAACACTTTATGCAGCTCAACTTCTGCTCGGCCTCTGAGTTTGTGTGACCGTTACTCGATGAAGCTCCACTTCATAGATGGGAGTACAGAGGCATAAATTCAACATTCCAGAGTTCAGTGTGGAAGAACGTCAAAGAGATGTCTCCCACCTGCAGGTATAAATTTTACACAACAGTATGCCGCACCAGTTCTTATGGTACTTGGCTGCTATACCTACGCATTTCGACCTTTTGCGTGTTATACACTGATACTGATAAGAGTCATCGCCAAACAGGTTAAAAAACACCACTGTAGGCCTACCTCAGACTCTGGACCCACTCAATAAATGGACGTTCAGAATTTTCTGTGACGGTGATAGAACACATCGTGCGAGTGTTTCTGCAGCTGTTGTGTACAATTTGTACCCCCTTATTTTTTTTTCTCACTAGGCAAGGCAAGGCAGATTTATTTATATAGCACATTTCATGTACAAGACAATTCAAAGTGCTTTACATAAAACATTAAAAGCATTACAGCAAAAGCAATAAAAAGTATAGGCATGAGAAAAACAAACAAAAAAACCCCAAAATCAGATAAATAGATAAAACAGATAAAAACTTTAAGTTTAAGATTAAAAACTCTATTCAAATGCAGCTGAGAACAGGTGGGTCTTTAACCTGGATTTAAATAAACTGAGTGTTTGAGTGTTTCACTAATTTGCATATGGGAAAGTAAGAATTGGTATTAAAAAGAAAGAGCCACATAGAAGCACGAGCCTTTGTCAAAACGGCCCATTTTCCACATGCATTTTCATTTTAGATGTTGGAGTCACCAAGTTGCCAGATTAATCCAGGAGAGTTCATCCTGTGTGTTTGACTGGTAGTCACTAAAAATGAAACATGATTGGTTTGTTTGTTTTGGGTTATTGTAGAGGCATTGTAGTCTGAAGTTCTGCCAAATCCTCCTGTCCCCCAGCGGTATGACTTTCATTCTCTTTCCTTATGCAGTTTGTGCTTCGTTGCTTTGACAGTCCTCCTCTGTATGTGGAAGAACAGCCTCAGATCTGCATTTACACCAAGCAAATGGCAAGTTTTAACATAGACGTGCATCTTCTCTGTTTTCGTTTGTACACATTTAGTCATTTTAACCCATAAAGACCCAGTGTGACTTTTGTGGCAGTTCCAAAAATTTATTTTTCTGTATTTAACTTTTTATAAGTGATTTATCACCATTCATTTGTAATATTGCCCTCTGTGTTTTGCGTTTTTTCAATGAAAATCATGTATTTTCCTAAATTTTATTCACTGATCATGTAGATGTTCATAAAAGCTCAGATTAAAGTTGAGGGTTATTATTAGGGATGTCCGATATTGGCTTTTTTGCCAAAAACTGATATGCTGATATTATCCAACATTTAATTTCTGATTCCGATATCTACCGATACCGTTGCTGATATATGTGGGATATTAAACTAATTTTAGGTAACATCACATATCTCCTGTCATGGAATTAACACATCATGCCTAATTTTATTGTGATGCCCCATTGGATGCATTCTCAAATGCAACAAGGCTTTCAAAATGTAAACACTGTCTGTGCAAAGAATACATACTTCAACTTAAGTTGTGGAAAAAATGCCATATTTATTTATTTTCTCTCCCTCCCTCCATGAGTCTATTACAGTGTGGCAACTCTACTGTACAGTTTTGAAAACTGCATATTTCTTTCAGCTACAAACAATGCTTCATTTACGCATCGGTAAATGCCGGCGAAATCAAGGCATTATTTTATCGGTTTTAATGATAGGGAAAAAAAACGATAACGATATTCGCCAATATTACATTTTTATGCCAATATCGGGCCGATAATATTGGTGGGCCGATATTATCGGACATCCCTAGTTATTATATCAGAAACAGAGAAAAATTGACTTTTTTGGCAAATATATTAACTGAATGTAAAAACAAGTGTCCCCATCCACTGTCATTGATCCAACTGAATGGGTTTTACTGGTGAATCAATGTTGTAGAAGAGGATGGTGTTTCTACTTTCACTACATAACATATATTTAACATTTCTTAAGTAATTTGTCACTGTTTATTATGAAACAATTCTCTGTTTTTTTGCATTTTTCCAGTCAAAATCAAGTATTTTCCAATATTTAATGTACTGATCATATAAATGTTCATAAAAGCTCAGATTAAACTTGAAGGTTATTATACCAAAACAGAGAAAACTAAAAAAAGTGACTTTTTTTTGTAAAGTATATCATTAACTGAACATAAACCCAGTGTGTCCCTCTACTGTCATTGATCCAACTCCATGGGTTTTAGTGGTGAATCAATGTTGTAGAAGATGGCAGTGTTTCCATGGTAACTACGGAGCCTCTGAATGTCCAAATGGGTCATATCTGATGACCATGAAAAGGTGAAGAACTGTATTTTACACCAATTATTGACATGTATTGATAAGATTAATGGATCAACAGTTTAGATCAGTAGATGGTTTTGGTCGACAGTGGATGTTTGGGTTTTTATGGGTTAATATTATGATGTACTTCTTTATGCACATGTTTTCCACCAAAACATCTTTTCTTCTGATATTATTTTTCTCTGTAATAACGTCCTGAACTCAGCATGATCTAACAACTGCCCAAATAATCCACAGCACTTTGACCCCATATTCCAGAACAATAGAACATAGAGGCAGCGCTGAAATAACACTCATAAATTGTGAATATGGTCCAGATGTGCCAGATTAGTAGCGTAGTTGTGCGACATGGTGAATTGGTAGATGAGCCCCTCCCTGTGTAAAGAGAAGGGCTCATTCAAAGACCATAAAGACACAATCATTCTTATTTTCAGCGGATTATACACGACTGAAAACATACTTATGAGTATTAGATTCTATTTCTCCAAATCCCCTCCCTACTGTACGAGGTACCCTTCAGTTGCATTGATGCTTCATCTTGAATATGTATTAAATGAGGCAATATGCTGTGGAAGCAGTGACAATGGCACAACTTAAGTGTGTTGGGAGAGTCCCCAGTCATTACTGTGCGCATGGCAGCTGGAAAACAGCGCTTCATGGGTGTTTAAGCAAGCACTTTAAATGGAAATGCACTTGACACGTTAAGAGATGTAATCATTGGGTATTTGACTATCCCTCAGTTCTCTCCTTAATGTCTCACCGTGTCTCCCTCTCTCCCACTCTTGTCGTTCTCCAATGGCTTCTCACCTCTTCTGTGTTTTTCTCCTGTTTTCTTTATCTCTCTCTCTCTCTCTCGCCACCCACACATTCTTAAAGTGAATTGTTTGTGTTCTTCGCCACAGCTTTTCAATTTATGATCTATTAATGTTCCTTTTGATCTGTCTTCATTCCCTGCTCCCGTTGCACTGTGGAATTGTCAAAGAATGTGTGGGTGCTCTATAGGTTTTGTTAAAATTATTATTTTTTTAATTTTAGAAATCTGAAGAGTTTTCATTTTCAAAGGGAGATTCCTTGTTGTTTTTATACAATACCAGACGTGATGAACATTTGAAAATCCCCCCACCTCCCCACCTTTTTTTTTTTTTTTTTTTAAGTTATCACATTTCTGTCATCACTTTGACTTAACCTCAGATGAACTGAAATGAGGAATCAAAATAGGAAGCTTATAAAGAAAAGTGACATATTGGGTTTTAAATGATTATCATGACTGAGTTTTTTCAGTCCTCACAGTCTGTCTTTTTTCTTTACATTTGCTGCCATGGGTGATCAAAAATGATGATTATCATGAAAAATGTTAAATCATTGTTTAAGATTAAAGACCAGATGGTTCTATGTGTTATTTGTAAAAGACACAAGATGAAAACAAGTGACATATTAAATGAAAACAACTGAAAAAGCATGAAAAACTTCTCTTAATGTCACAAAAGACGCAACAAGATGATGATATAAAATACACAAGATAAAAACATAAAGATGGCACCATTTTAAAGATGTAACAAGATGAAAATGATCAATCAATCAGTCCAAGTTTATTTATATAGCACTTTACAACAACATAAAGAAGACCGAAGTGCTTTACATGTCAAAACTAGATTAAAATTACAAGATAGAAACGGTTTAGTCAAATACCATAAATATGCATAAAACAATAAGATACAATACACAGTGATAAAAAAGACCACAGATTAAAACCAAATGATAAGACAAAGATAAAAATGTCACAAAAGATGTAACAGCACTGAGATGAAACTACACAGTGAACAGCAGGTAGGACATCTACAGGTAGGACAGTGAAAACAATATATGTCCTTACTATTAAATGCAAAAACCAAACAATGAAACATTTTCTGAGGAAAAAATGTAAATAAGTGAACAAAAGAAAAACATGTCATCAGAAATGTCATAATATCATGACATTTGATGATAATTTTATTGCCCAGCTCTAATTACTGCTGTATTTTTTCCAGAGTCTTGTATAAAAGCACAAACAGCACAAAGGGTTCCATCTGATACCGTCCTCATTCATATAAGGGACACCCAGGGCCAATCTGGGCCCCTTTTACAGCCCGGGACTTTCCTGCCCAAACTGGCCCACTTTATCCATGGAGGAGGAATGTGAGTAAATGAAACAGCAGCTAGCTCTGACAATGCCTTTGTATTGGGTATAAGTTCAGGTATATGTTTGTTTGTTTATTTATTTATTTTGAATATTTGCAATAAAATCAACACCAGAAGAAACCACTCAAAAAGGAGCAAGATGTTGCTACGTTAACAGAAAACACTTCACTTTAACAGTATGTTTAATTCAAATGAACCCTTTCATGAATAGTGGTCACTACAGTGGACAGCTTTTCAAAGGCGTTTTCTTGTATATACATGGGTTTTGTTGTTTTATTTTCAGATCAGCCAACACAGTGGACTCTTATGCATCATCCCATACACTGCAATTCATACCATTACTGTAAGTTTGCTGTTCTACATAAACCTGATCTGCAATGACATTTTTGAGTGTAAAAAAAAAATTTGCTAATTATTAGACATGTTATTAACAGTTTTTTTTTTTTTTTCTTTTTTAAGCAGTTTTTTTTTTTTTTTGCATATTATCTCCATGTAATGACTAATAACTAGTATTAGAGTATATTAAAATGTGAGAAAACATCAGATTAGCAGCATTAAATATGTTTTTATTTCACAGTTTTCACACAGTATATCGGTAAATACATGTTTCTTTGCTTCTAAAATAAACGCATGGTGTCCAGTTGAGAGGACATTTTTGTAATTCCATGGAAAGTAGGTTCATAAAAAATTAAATCACATTTTTTGTTTTGTTTTCATGCTTAAAAATGAATAAAAACCACTCGGAATGAAAGGGATAAAATCAAATAAAGATTTATAAGATAAAAAATATGATAAGATGAAAATGTTTTTACCTTTGTACAGGAGCAATAAGTTGAACTTAAAATAATTTGAAATTAAAATGTCATGTTTCTTCCCAACAGAGGTGCTCTACTGTTAGGTTTACACTCGTTTAATATATGACACTTGTAAATTATGTGGATTATTTTCAGTTTGAAACTGGATATTTGTGAATAATGGTGTGTATTGGGCTCTACTAAATAAACTGCGCTAGGTTGACATTGCAAATGTTGTGAAATAGCCTTATACACTGACACTCCCAAATTCTTTCCATGTCCGTCTTATTGTCTGTATCTGAGGTCTGTCCTCTGGAAAACAGCTCTGTTCATTTCACACATTTGGTTCCATCCTCTTCCTTCCTTTCTGTTATTGAACCTGGTCTTTTGTGCTCCACCTGGCCTCTTCCTGCCTCCATCACCACCCACTGATGCTTGGCGCTTTTCTGTTGTATATTTAATTCTACCAGTCCTGAAAAGACAACTCGTGAGCCCAACCAGTATAAACATTTGGGAGGGCAGAACTCCCTCCAATGATAGAACCCATGGAATCTACTGTGATGGAGGGGCTGGGCTGTCAGATGAATGGAGAAGGAATAGAAGAAGGAAATTAGATCAGTTACAGATATGGGTCAACAAAATTTTTTTCCATCCACCCGGCCCAAACTCCAGATCGACCTGAGCCGACCCATCAGGAATCCTCCCCAGTCTCCTGATTAGCCTCTCCAGGCCTGAGGACACACAGGCCTGATCCCAATTCACCCCATGGCCCCTCCCCCTTACCCCTACCCCTTGGCCCTTGCACTACCCCTTGAACCAAGGTTATAAAGGGCAGTGGTTGAAACATTCCCCTATGAAATGGTCCAACCCTTCCAGACCTGTTACGTCATCATCAGTCATCGATGTTGCTATAAACAGATGCGACAACTTTGTTAGCGACAGAATTCACCATGTCATCAGCAGCTGTAACCGTCTGTTCCATGGGCTGTGATCACCTTTTTGCGTCTATCAACCGCAAACCAATGAATCGATAACAAATTGAAACTGCATTAAACAGTCGATCAAATGATTAAGCTGTTTACGAAGAAAATCCGTACATTTGTGTGTTCCTTTCATCACTGCTGCACTTTTTTTGCTGTGTTTACCTCCATCTGACTGATCATTCAAACAGAATTATGGCAGATTTCTCAGACTCCTCCGTTTGTAGTGTGGTCCTTTGGAAGGTCAAACAGCCCTCCCCCTTAGTCCCTCCCCTCCGACTCATCAAGAATCGGGACACCCCTACCCTTTCACGTGAACACGTAAAATGGAGGGGGAGGGGCCAAGGGCTGAAATGGGATTGGGCCCTAACCAGCTCCATCCTCTGTTGAGGTCTGTATCGTCTCACAGACTCTCCCTCTTCTTTTTTTTTTTTTTTTTCCCCCCACAGTTTGCGGGTGAATTTTTTCTGTCTGTGTTCACAGTCTGTCCTCTCATTACAGCAATTACAGCCTGTGAACATTTCATTAGCCTAAAGTAATACGTCTTGGCTGAGACACAGTATTATTGTGCTGATCTGACTGTTTTCAACACACTGTGATTGCACTAACCCCTCCCCTTGAGCTAACCTCACCCCCTCTCTGTCAAAGCTAAATTAATTGTGTGTTTGTCCTGTGCTTTTCTCACAAATTAACTCACAAGAATTACCTTGGCCACTCAACGTAGTACAGACTGATTTACTTTGCTAGTACTGCGATTTTCCGCTAATGTACACATTTGAATGCAGGTCATTTCAGTTCTCTGATATCATCATTTAAAAAAAATTACATTTATAGTTCTCAATGGAAATGTAACTTTATTTTGAAGATATAAAGAGGAAGAACAAAAATAAAAAATAATTTTTAGTCACTGTTATTCAAAATAATAAAATATACTGATTAATTTCATCAAGCATTATTTGTGTATATTCATATTACTATTCATAATGTATACCCATATAGTACTACATATATAAAAACACACACATTTTGTATATTTAATGTCTACAAATTTACATAATGTACCATACCATACAATACCAACTTTATCACTTTACCAACTTTTTATAAAGCACTTTAAGAATTTTATAGTTGGCCAAAGTGCCATACACGAATCATAAAACAAGGGAATAAATTAGTTAAATGTGAACTGTGTAATGTAAACTAATGAATGAAACAGTAACCTCTGTAAACACCTGTGAAGTCTTACACTCATTCCATCCCTGTACCTTGGGAAAATTGTGCCCTTGTAACTCATTACTTGAAGTCCATATTCGAGCTGTTCCATAGTTTAACTCCAGATGATACTGATACATAAAAAGCTCTCCTGGTTGTACGAGGCATCTTTGGAAATTGAAATTTCCTTTTAAATCATAATCCCCCAGCTGATCTCTGAACAGCTGTTGAAAATTTCATGGTAATTTGTTGTTTTTGGCCTTAAAAATTATTTGAGCTGTTTCAAATTCCACAACATGGAGGAATTTTAAGAATTTGGACTCTAAGATTTGAATATATCAATAGAAGAAATTCACATTGGTCAATCTCAGGGATGCATAAAAAAGTATAAATGAAAAATTCCAACATAGACACGACAGATAGAAGAAAATAAATGTTATTCCATTAGACAGTAATGTTAAAGGGTGGAAACCAACAAGTCAGCTAAGTTTAGCTTTGGAATGATCAGCACTTTTGAGCCTTTCAAGATGAAAGCAGCTTTTATAGTGATGTCAGGTATGTTTTTTGCGTTTTTTTTTTGTTTTTTTTTTAGCAGGAGAACATAAAGCATCACCTAACAGGGTTGAACTTTAAGGTTGTGACAAGCTGATAATATTTTAACAACTTGAAAAATGTAGGGTCGCAGTTGGAGTTTACATAAGAAGCATTTCATGACTTCAAGTGCACAAAATCAATGATTTGAATGTAACCTTACCTGTAACATTACTAAACATGATTAAGATAAGAGTATTTATCCCCTTTGACAGTTAACAGCAGCAACATAGAACAAGCAAGTCCTGAGAAAAAGACATGTAGAAAAAACAGAACCAAGTGAGAAATGAAATATACAGTAGGAGGAGAATAAGTATTTGGAATTTATATAAATATTTATAAGAATTAGAATTAATAATTAAATATTATGTCCATATTTACATTGTGGTTGCACATGCACATGGTGTGTCATCCACTGGGGGTAAAGGTCTGGTGCTGAAGGAGCTGCTCAGGGTCTCTACACTGTGGTGCAGGGGGTGGGAGGGGTTATCCATGATGATGTCAGCATGGTAGGAGGGTTTATCCATGATTATCTTATCTTATCTTATCTTATCTTAATCATGTTGAATTATGTTACAGGTAAGGTTACATTCAAATCAGGAGATTTCCTTCATTTATTTTGGCCAACATCCTTCCGTCCGTCACCTCCTCGATGGAGTCCAGCAGGCAGCCAAGGACAGAGCCGACGACCTTAACCAGTCATAAAGACGCAGCAAAGATGAAGAACTGTATTTTACACCAATTATTCACATGTATTGATAGGATTAGTGGATCAACAGGTATTAAACAGTTTAGATCAGTCGATGGTTTTGGTTAGTGATGGATGTTTGGGTCTTTACGGGTTAACCAGTAAAGAGCATCGCTGTGTTCTATCACTGAATAGTTTATCATTCTTGTTGATCGGAAGTTGATCATTTTTCACTCCGTATGTAATACAAAAACATAGGTCAATAAAAAGTAAAAATACTGGTGTAAAAAATATAATGTATTTAATTTATTTCATCTCTCATTACTTGATAAGAAGACCTGAAGATATAACCACAGACTCTTGTTATAAGTACAGAAAACACACACACACACACGCACCATTCCTGACATACCCCCTCCTGCTCTGTTTCTGTTGACTTTCATTCCTTGCCGTCATAAAACATGACTGTGCACTTGTGAATGTTGAACATGTGAGAAAAAGGCACATTTATTTATATAGGACCATTCATACACAAGGCAACTCAAAGTGTTTTACAAAGACATAGAAACACATAAAACCAATGAAAATTACCTTAAAATCATAGAATTAAGACAAGACATTAAAAATTATTCTAAAATCATAGAACTAAATCAAAATACTAGGACAATAGCAGAATAAAACATCAAACAAAAGGAAAAACAATATAAAATATGACGGTACTAAAAAACAGACAGACCCCATTTTTAAAGGGCTCTATTAAACAAAGTGCAGAAAAGATTAAAAACAAAGAACGAAATTAAAACAAGCATAAGAGACAGTTAAAACAAAAGCTAAAAACAGTCTTGATTGAAATGAAGAATTTAATGTTGTTTAATGTTGAATTTAAACTGTTCAGATTGTGAGTTTCAGTGCAGGTATTAGAACTGAAAAAAACCAACCCAAACCTCTAACCAAAGGCAGCTGTAAAACTGTAAAGAGCGACTCTTTGTTCTTTTCTTCTCATGTCCTGTCATTTGGACTCTTGCCTTGAACAGTCTGTTCCACATTAACTCCTTGAGACTCAAACCAGCTTGATCATTAGCCTTCACATGGACCTCCCCCCCCGCCCCAACCTTTGCATTGATCTCAGAGCCTTTTGCATATTTCTGTCACCTCATCATGTTGTGTTTTTTCTCGGACATAACTGCTCCCCACTGTGCTGCATGTTCTGTGCATTGTCCGTGATGTAAATGATGGACATGTGTGATGTCACAGTTGGTGGAGCTCTTTGCTGTCGCTCCCGCTGAGCTCAAATGCTGAGAAACCATAAAAAAAACACACACACATCTAAAATGAGAATGAGTGGTTGTGCAATGATGTAGAAACACCTTCTTGGCCTGTCATGTAGCAGTAAATTACCACATTTTTCTTTCAGTGTTACTTAGCAAAGCTGTTAGCTGTTAGCCGTTAGCTGACCACTCTGGTTACATTCTTTGAAATTAGTACCAGTAAACGAATAAGAAAATACTTACCGGCTTAAATTTGCTTAGAGGTCTTATTTATGTCTTTGTGCATAAGAAATCAATAGAAGTGAATCCTCAAAGGAACTTTGTGTTGGTAAATGCAAGCTATGCTAATTTACAGGATTTCAGTTCTGTTGCAACATGTTGATGGTCATATAAACTATGTTTTCAGGTCCAAAATGTCCAATTTCATCACAATTAATGCTATATTTTCATGTCACAAATGGCCAAGTTATATTTGAACTGAATTTCCCTGAAAAACAAATATTCTGTTCTTTCAGATTCCCCAATTTTTCTTACAAGATTCTATCCTACATATCACATGTTTTATTTTTACAGGTTGCAATCTGGAGTATGGTGCTGATCCATCCTGCTTATGTTACGCCAATACATACATTAAGAATGTCACATGTCACTTTTGAAATCAACAATTTTCTAATGATAAGCATTTTTATGAAGAAATAACAATTCTATATTGTTATTTCCTCTTTAGTATGTTGATAAACTATACAATAAATAATTCTGATCCTAGTTTTTGCACAGGGATCATTAGTGTAAACGGTGACATGGCTGCCGAGCATCAGTATGATGGGATCTGGAACAACCATGTCACATCTATCCACTGCCACATTTAGTGTTTTGTGTCAGCTGTTATTGTTTTAGATCCACAATACTAACATTTATGAATAAGAGGAGAATTAGCATTAGTAAGTATATAAGTTTATTCCTAATAAAGTACTGGTACTGACCAGATCATCATGGGTAATGTCACGTCCGTCCACCAGCAAAAGTTTTCACATACACGTGCTATTGAAAATCCAATATTTCTGAAAACAGAGCTTCCACTGTCAAATAATATCAGTAGTCTGTGCACAAATGTATTAGCATTATTTCAACACAGTTCTATGCATTTCTTACAACTTTATTTTTTTGACAAAAATGGCCACTCATTCGACCCCCTAAGTAAATTTTAGCTGTTACACACTAACTAATGTCACTGCGTAAAGAGTCAGACACCTTTCGTCCATCCATTCATCCATCCATTCATTCATTCATTCATTCTCAGTTTGTTTTAATTGTGCAAACTTATTAATATTCAAATAATCTTAGCTTAGCTTTGGTGCTTGTTCACCACTTTTTTTATATAGCACATCATTGTCTAGACTAGCGGCTGTTTAGTCCCTGTACCAAAGTTGGACCTGTTCCCGGTGAGGGCTGGGCTCTTTGTCACCGGTCCATTTCCTTCATCTACTGTTTATTTGTCTGATGTTTGTGTAAGGGTCAGAAGTTAAAATAATTTATGTTGAAGGAATGTAAAGTTAAACAATGGAATAAATTACAGGGAATAAGTTAATTCATGTATTTGTTAAAAATATATTAACATTATTTACCCAAATAACTAGTTACATTTATGTTTGCAGAATTATTATTTACACATATACACATTTAATTATTTTCATTTGTAGTACATAAGCAGCTAAAATAACCTGTTGAATGTGCCTTTCTGAATCACTTACATTTTCCAATCTAGGTTCTGTAAACTCCTGATTGGCTGGTTTGGTCATGTGAGATGATGTTTCAGGAAGTGTTGTGGTAGCAGTTACGGTAGGTGAAAAGTACAGCAGTGTTGTCAGAAGAAATCCGTCTCCATCCTGCAGTCTCATTTTATAAAGAATGAACTATTAACCACCAACGAACCCTCACATTACATTTGTTTTGGTATCCAACAAATTCTGTAAAGCCCTGTGAGACACCCTTGTTGTGATATAGGGCTCTACAAATGAAATTGAATTGAATATCTAGGGACTGAAGTTAGTAAATGTATCGTTCCTGTTTTTAACTTCATTTCCCATCATGCAGCGTGGTACTGTGCTTCCCATCAACTGTCATGGCCATAGCAACATGATTGTAAAGCTATTGTATTCAAAACTAGAAAAGCACTTGGAGAGCGCAGACCTCTGCCAAGGCAGATGAGCCCCTCCCCCATCCCCATCTACATTTAATAATTTGTTCCTTGTGCCAGTGTCAACATTTCCTGAAAATTTCATGAAAATCCATTCATAACTTTTTGAGTTATCTTGCTAACAGACAAACAGACAGACAGACAAACCCCGATGAAAACTTAACCTCCATCGTTTCACTTGGCAGCCGTACTTACTAATATCTCCCAAAATATTGGTCCTGTCAACTTGCTGTTTTCACTAGTCTGTTCAGTGACCGAAAATACTGCAGCAGTCAGATCTGTACAGAGTTAGTGTGAATACCGAGACACACGTGCGCACACACACACACACACACACACACACAGATGGTCTGATTATGGTAAAGATATTTATTATGTGCACAAACCTGATTGACCCCAAAGATAATTTTAAATCAATAAAATTAAACAAGTGTTCAGAGTGTGGTCAGATAATAATCCTTGTCAGATTCACTGTGTTTAAATCACTTGAGCAAAGCAGTATAACTTTATCCTTTTACTTGCGACATTTAATGTTCTAAAAAAGGCTGCTGTGTGAGTACGGTCAGTGTATCTTTTGGTAATTGGATTTTCTTTTAAGAAAAGAAAAACTAGTGGTGAATTGATTTTCGTTTTTAAATAGAAGAATTAAAATTGAATTTCAAGGTGTTTTTTTTTTTTTCAGTGTCGAAACAGATAAACCGATTTTAAAAACAGATTGATTTTTGTTTTGTCTTTCTAATATACAAAAAAGAAAGTTACTACATGACAGACATGGAAAAACAGACCAAAAATGGCTGTTTTTATTTATTTATTTTTTTTCATTTTCTGAGACCGGATGTTGTCATTTTTGAGGAAAGAGCATTAATGCGTAGGTCACAAAGATTCTTACAAATGATGGGTTTGTACGAATCTTTCAGTTCGTACAAAATCTGGACATCGTGGATATGCCCCCTCCATGAATGTCTACGAACTGGAAGATTAGTACAAACCCATTGTTTGTAAGAATCTTTGTGACTGAGGCAGTAGTGCTCTTTCTTGAAAATGACAACATCCAATCTCAGAAAGGGAAAAAAATGGGTGTTTTTGGTCCATTTTTCCACTTCTGTCAGGTAGTAAGTTTCTTTTTTGTTAGAAAGAGAAAACTAAAAAAATCAAGTGTTCAGAGAACGCAAACCTCCGCCAAGCACTCCGAACAGTGTGCATGTGTGGATCGACTATTTCTTTTTAAATTAAACAGTTTCCAGGTTGTTCCATACAGCAGAAAAAGTTGAAGCTTGGTACCAGTCATGTGTATGTCAAATTATATTCAATTCCAATCAATATTTGTTGAGTTATAATGAAAAATGTGCCGTAAATGGGATTTTCAATGTTAAATTGAAATGTCCACAGAGTCCACATTCCACAGCGGATGTGGACAATTTTGAGCCAGATACAAGATATTGTTTTAAGCTACACGTGTTTCAAATTGGAGGCTAATCGGAGTTGTTTTGAATTTTTTATGAATTTTTGGAAAATGCTCAATGATGAGAGATAGGAAAATGGTAGATTTTGTGACCTTGCTGTGACCTTGAACTTTGGCCTACTTGGCCCAAAATTTAATGGGTTGGTCCCAGGGCCTAGGCCTATCTGTGGGGACAATTTGGTAAAGATGGTTGTAATAATTTTCCCGTAAAGTTGCTAACAAACAAACAAACACACAAAGCAAAGTGATCACAGTACCTCTTGGCAGAGGTAATAAATATTCCTTGATTTCTGTTATAAGAATGACATGTACTATATCGCGGATCTTTTTTCCTCTCTCTGACTCCAAAAATGAGTTTTCTCTGTCTCATAAGTAATCTAAATCGCAGTCAAGTTTATCTTCATTACAGTTGTATGGGAATTAAATGTTATGTAATGTTAGAGATGGATAAGTCATCTTAAATATTGCCATTATCCTTTTCTGTTATGAATGTATAAATATTCTAATATGGCTCAGAGCCTGTTCTCGTCTCCTCCTCTCTGGAAATGAGCCTGCTCCCTCTGCTCCTTGTGCATGGTCAATCATACACACTTTGCATGGGAAATTAATTTCATTATTAAACAAGTCGCACTTCAGAAATTTCAATTACCATCGGTAGCATGAGAGGAGAAAGAAAGTAATGCATGCCAACTCTAATGCATGAATATTGTATTAGGCCAAGAGCGTAATCACGGTCGATAACTACAGAAGTCAAGTGTCTAGAGGTCCATTTATATACATGACTTCTGGCCAGATGGTCGCCCCAGACAACAGGTTCATGTGTGAAGTCTACTTATGCAGCCATCATAAATTGAAATGCATTAATGTGGTCAGGAGTGTAACAACTAAGAGCCCCAAAACAAAATAGCCACTCTGCTTAATGGGTTTAAGAGGTATAATCGTCAGTGCTGTGTGAGTAGCCCTCTGTGGTGCACTTGAATTAACACGGCTGACCCGTCTGCTCACTGCTCTACAAAACAACATTTGGTTTCCACAATGTTGTCATTATTTTTGTTTTTTCCATTTTATTTTTATGGGAACGGTGACAAAACATCTCCAACAGTACCATTCTTACAGACGATATCTAATAGAGCCCTTTTCGTGTTTCATATTTTATACATACAAAAGTAGAAAACGAACATATGAACTGAATGCTTACAGTTACCTCTGGGTTCTTTAAACATTATAGAAAAAATATTTGTAAACTAATGCGTTGACCCGTGTGGATCCACACATTCTAGATGTGGTAGTTTTTATGCTCTTGTGTATTCGTGCATGCTGTACCACATTTGTCCAGCAGTCACCGTCAAAGCGTTCTGGGTATTGATTGTAAGGCTATTGTATTCAAAAATTACTAATATCTCCCAAAATATTGGTCCTATCAACTTGCCATTTTCGCTAGTCTGTTCATTGACCAAAAGTACAAAAGTATGACAAACTGCAGCAGTCAGCTCTGTATGGAGTTAGGGTGACGCCAGAGACACACACACACACACACACACACACACACACACACACACACACACACACACGCACACAGAGGCCATTTGGCTTTTATAATATAAATATTTTTATAACATAAAACAAAGAATAAATACAAGGAAAATAATTATAAATAAATGAGGACATTTTACAGGGTGGGGAAGCAAAATTTACAATATTTTGAGGCAGGGATTGAAAGACAGTGTATGACCAATTATTATTATAATTATTTATTTGCCACAAGAAAATTGACGTAACAGAAAATGTTTTTATTCTATGTGTCCTCCTTCTTTCTCAATAACTGCCTTCACCCGCTTCCTGAAACTTGTGCAAGTGTTCCTCTAATATTGGGGTGACAACTTCTCCCATTCTTCTTTAATAGTATCTTCCAGACTTTCTCGTAATAGTTTTGCTCATAGTCATTCTCTTCTTTCCATTATAAACAGTCTTTATGGACACTCCAACTATTTTTGAAATCTCCTTTGGTGTGACGAGTGCATTCAGCAAATCACACACTCGTTGACGTTTGCTTTCCTGATTACTCATATGGGCAAAAGTTTCTGAAAAGGTATGGATAATAGTGTTAGGTATGATTATGACATCAATATATGTTTGGTTTCAAAACAATTGATGTAGTGCCTGCTGAGAAAAAACAACTAAATGTTCATTGTAAATTTTGCTTCCCCACCCTGTAAGAGAAGTGATACAAATTCTGGTCAGCTAGGGGATGCAAACTTGATCCATTTGTTACCAATAAGATCAAATGTATCCCTCTGGATTCTAATACAGTAAGTCAGTTTTCCCATTTTAATATTTGCAAGATGATCTTGAACCAATCTTCTCCTGTTTAGATATGTTTATTAAATTCACATCACAAATATCACAGGTAACCTCTACCTTCTCCAATCATTGATGCACGGACTCAGCATTTTCTTCCAGCGATGTCAGGCGACCGTCGTGACTGTTCACGGCTTGTTGTAGTCCATCAAGTTTGTCGTTAACCTCATTAAAAGAAGTTTTAATCTCTGACAACAGAGCCGCCCTGTGTTAGGCCAATGTAGCCACCAAGTCAGCCTTGCTAATGGCACCGTCGGCGTCTATCTCGTCTGCAGTCTTGCCCGATTTGGGAGGCATTTTAAGGTGACAAAAAATCCAGTTTGGTGTAAATAAATGTGGTTTGCAGCAAGAAGCGACTAGTGGGGCGCAATAAATGTATTAAAGCGGGAGCCCACCTAACACACGACTTCACTCCATTAGCCTTCAACTGGAAGTCATCTTACCAATCTTCTGTTGTTGGTGGAGTTGGGTTGAACCACCGTCTTGTGAAAGATTCTAGAGAAGTTAGCAACACCGCTATGCTCGGGGTATTTTCAACGTGCAAGTTCTACGTCCCATTATCCGCTGCGCTGCATCTCCGCCCCTTTGACTGGTGAACACAGGTCCGCTGTGTAAAACTTCAGCCTGTCTCACCTCTGTTACCCCTTTGTCTTGGCTGTGGAAATCAGACAATTGTGGAAAAAGGTGGAATCACCATCTGACCTTTTTTCTGGAATCTCTGTGTAAGTGGCTAATGATACCAAACTTCCGTGGATACCACTCCAGTACTGATGCATCTTGGGGCAGTTCCAAAACACATGACAATGATTAGCCTGCTTTGATTCGCACTGCGCAATGTTTTCATTACATAAACTAAAATCAATTTGCTTTCACAACAAAAAGTGCAGAAATAAATGGTCAAGGGTTTTTTTTTTTTTCAATGTCTTTTGAGGAATTGGCAAAGCATAACCACCAGGGAACAGAGCGCTGTGTTTTTGACCCCGTACAGGACAAACACTTACCACTGTTAATTTCCCCGCTTGCCATTTCCTCATGTTTTGCAGACTTGAGCACTCTTTCCAGTTGGGTAAAATGTCCCCGGTTGCCATCGAGCCATGAGTCTGAGAGGAAAAAAGGTCAAAGCAATTTATATGTGACACATAGAGTTTGATCGCTTTGTCATCGCCTCGGGGGCCAAACCTGCCACTCTCAAAGTACAACACACACACATACACACAGAGACACACACAGAGAGAAGGGTGCACGCATGTCTACACAACGCACACACACACGTACACACACACATACACACACACACACACACACACGTACACACAGAAACACACACAGAGAGAAGGTGCATGCATGTCTACACAACACACACACAAAACAACTGCTTTCTGCATAAGTATGTGGTTGTGGTTCAGCCTGGCTGCGTGCCTTTGATGCGTCTTTGTGCTGTCGGTGAAACAAATCAAAAAGAATCACAGAGCGAAGGTTAAACACACAACTGATTCAGGATTAAAAAATATTGAGAGCATTGCCGTTTTCTAATTATCACTGAGTTGTGTCAAATGCCTCATTGTTTTAGGCGTTAGGTAAAAGGCTGTAGACATGTTTTATTTGGCCTTTCACAAATTGATAAAATAAATCCAGAAAAAAACGATATATCAACCTTTTAGTAATATTTGCCAAATTGCACATACATTGCACTAAATTTGCACATCAGCACCCTAACATTATTGTTTTTAAAACACTTTTTTTCCCCAATTATTTAGGTAATTTGAACAGCATTATAAATTATAAAGCAAATAAAACAAGGAAACTATGTCAAGTATATAATCTTATTTAATCCTACTATAATGGACGTTCTGTGTCTGACACGTGTTTGATGCCTGTCCGGATGTTTGTCCCGATGTTGCAACACGGGAGGGCGTACGGGTGCAATGCTGCTGTTGCACCACGGGAGGGTGCTATCATACAATGGCACCACGGGTACAATGCCACTAGTTTATATAATTTCTATTTTTATACCTCAAGCTCTTTTATTTTGATTTTTTATTTTACCTACATTTGTATCTATGTATTGGAAATGTAAAATATTTTGTGAAGTATGACTTTTTTTTGTCGTGTTTTTTGTTATCCTACTTTGGTGTAATGTTATTATGTATATTTATTGAACAACATATATATGTTGTTCAATTGTTTATTGTTTAATAAAAAACTGAAAAAAAAAAAAAGATAAAACGCTGTAGTAACCATAAAAAGAGAACATCTTTAGCCATTTAGCTGGCATAAATGTTCAAAGATTAAATTAAAGGTGATAATATATGTGTATTGCATGGATGCTAATATTCAGATAAAAAAACAAATCATTGAACATATTGTTGATTGTATGATGTCTGTATAGTCCAGGTCATGTTTCTTTATGAGCTGCTGTTTCCTCTTTCTTGTTTGTGCCTTTGACTTTGTTGACCTGTACATGAGTATCCCAGTTGTTATATTTCTGCTTGCATATCGTTAGCCTCATTGCATAATTGCCTATAAGTCATATTTTTGGCCAGATTGTGATATCTGTGTCACTTTACTCTAACACTGCTGCTTCCTTTTTCATCATTGGCTTTGACCTGAAAAAAAATGTGGCTTAGGCAGTTTTGCGATGAAGCTAATGATATGTAAACAACATACTGCAATTGAAGACCCTGGTGCTAAAAGTACTGAAGTCACAAAAAAAGTCTGTTAAAAAATATTTATAGGGTGAACTTAAACAAATGCAACATGTTTATAAGCTCAACTTGAATTGTCCAAAAATGTGACTTCGGTACTTCTAGCACCAGGGTCTTCAGTTGGATTACTCTGGATAAGATTTTGGCCCAATCCCAATTCAGCCCTTGGCCCTCCCCCTCCCCCTTACCCCTACCCAGAGCCCTATAAAGAGAGTTACGACACGCTTTGATGTCGCCGCTCCGGTGATCACGTGGTTCATTTAAGCCTGAATAGTTCCAAACAAACTAAGTGCGCTCATGTTATTCAATAGGAGAAACAGCAGTGAGCATGGTAAATCTCAAAATAAACCACACACAACTGTTGTATCACTCCTGTATTGTGTGTGTGTGCTGTGATGTGTGTGTTATGCTTTTGAGTAGAGGGGCTGACCACTGAAAGAAGTGCATTCATTACTTTGAAAACTTAAATTTTGGGGGTAAAGGTTGGTGTTAGCTTGGGTAGGCTACTTACGTGAGTGGTGCTAACTTTACAAGTTTATTCATCCTTCAGTTGTACTATAGTGGTACGGAGATAGACAATTTACCATTTTCAGTTTTACTGTAACAGGACTGAGGTACAAGTAGAAAACAGTGTTTATCTGTGAACACTGTGTGTCTGCCAAGCTCTGCTCTGATAACACACACAGTAAGGCATTAACCACAGGATAGCATACAGGCTAACTTAGCATGTTAGCGTTAGCACGGACGCTAAACTCATTAAAATCTCAACATTAGCAAATTCAAAACTCAACAGAATTCTTATAGGATGAGTCGGACCTTGCAAACGCCAAGTGACAGAAGTTTTGCATCCTTTAACTCATGAATAATAACTTTAATGATTTTTTTTTTTTTTTTATCAGAGCTCAGCTGTACAGCAACTCTCCTCCTAATGATCACATGACCTCAAACTTAACCAAACACCACCAGGTTCAGCAAAACAACTAAAATAAAACCCACTGATAACAATATTTGTACTAACGTTACCTTATCTTAAAAACTCCGTCATTTGTGGTTATAGTGGTTAAATTTCAACAGCCAGACAAGTCAAACTATTGAACCATAGGTATTCTGCCTGCACACTTAAGTTAGCCGAAGTTTTATTACTGTGTTCATTTGTAATGGTTTGGTGCCCTCTTGTGGTAAAACATAAATAGTGTTTTGGAGTTTTTACACAGTGTTCAGTGCATGTGCGGGAAATACTGCATGATGGGAAAGTAATGAAGAAGCGGGTTTGTGAAGAGCTTGGTACTTTTATCTCAACATGTGTCGCCTTGGACATCATTTGTCTTTTTACACGTTCTAAAAGTGATGTTGGAAATCAATAAACAAGATAAAAGGACCATCTTGTCATCATTGGAGCCTACATCACATGTGTTAGCTAGCTGTCTAGCATACGAAAAGAAGAGACTCGATGCGAGGGCAGTAAAATAGAACTACAGCTGACAATCCAACAGAAAGGTTGTTTAACATATAAATTTAAACAAATGCTAACACATACCAAGGAAAACAGAATTTACAACATAAATGTCACTAATACAGGAAATACACTGGATAATTTGAAAGATGACGATATCTTATTAAGTTAGCGCTGGAATTGTTAGATCAGCAGAAATAGAAATGAATGTGTTCTGACGGCGTTACACTCAATGTAGGAACTATCGGCCCCTCCAGAACCAGGAAGTAGGTCCATATTTTGTCTGACATTTTTTACAGTGGTAATCTATGGAAGTGTCGTGACTCTGATATATATTGAAGACTCTGTCCGTCCCCCTTGGCCCTTGCATTGGTACTATTCCTTGAAACAGAGTTGTAAGGGGTAGTGTTTGAAATATTCTCCTATAAAATGGTCCAACCCTTCCAGACCTGTTACGTCATCATCAGTCGTTGATGCCGTTATAAACAGATGAGACAACTTTGTTTGCGGCAGAATTCTCCATGTGGTCAGCAGCTGGAACCATCTCTGTTCCATGGGCTTTGGGCATCTTTTTGCGTCTATCAACTATAACCCGCAGAAATGCGATCTATAACACATTGAAACGGCATTAAACGGACGATCAAATGATTAAGTTGTTTACGAAGAAAATATGTACATTTGTGTGTTTCTTTCATCACACTGCTACACTTTTTTGCTATGTTTACCTCCATCTTGTCGATGACTCGAACAGAATTAAGGGAGATTTCTTATAGCCCTCCATTTGTAGTGTGGTCCTGGAAAATCTCTGTTCCAAGGACTAAACCCCCCCCACCCCCCCTTAGCCCTTCCCCTTTGAGTCATTGAGAATCAGGACACCCCTACCCCTTCATGTCAACACGCAAAATGAAGGGGGAGGGGCCAAGGGGTGAATTGGGATTGGGCACTTATCAATTCTGAGCAAAATCTGAATTCTCTTGCAGGAGAAACTGGGTAATTGTGGTTAATTGCACAGGTCCAAAGTGATGTTACAGGAATACAAACAGCAGCAGCAGCAGAAGCAGGGGAATCATCTCACTGCTGGACCAACAGAGAATGGGAGTTTTGTTGAAAGAAAAAATTAAATGTAATTGTCAGATTAGATGGAAAATAAGCCTAGTCCAGATCTGTGGTAGACTGTGTATAATCAGATGAAAGTGAGAATCCTTGTGTTTTCATTACCTTACAGTGAGCTGTGTGTGTGTGTGTGTGTGTGTGTGTGTGTGGGGGGGGGTCATCATTCAAACGGTCTAAATAGTAGATCAGAGCATAATTCTTCCTCTTTTTTCCATTTTGTAACAGGAGCCATCCAATGTTTAGGTGCATTACTGTCACTATTTTCCACCAACAGTATCAGTTTGACTTGTCTCAGCTCAGAATGGCTGTTTTGGTATTTCTGCTGTGTGGGTGTACGGACCATCAGGTACTACCAGATGTTATTTATGGCAAGGGTGTCAAACTCATTTTAGTTCAGGTTCCACATTCAGTCCAATTTGACCTCAAGTGGGCCGGACCAGTAAAAAGTAAAGTAACAACATAATAGCCTGTAATTAATGGCAACTTTGACCCTCTTGTTTTAGTGCAATAAAAACATGAAATTATGAAAATATTTTCATTTACAAACTTTTACAAAAAATGTGAATAACCTGAAAAAACTGAAATTTTGTAAAAAAAATAAGCGCAATTTTAACAATATTATGCCTCAACTCAACTTATCATTTATACATGTGCATTAGACACAATGTTACACAAACATGTGGTAGCAGACATAATATTGTTAAAATTTAGGAGTTTGGAACTAAAATAAGATCTACAAATGCACCAGACATTTAGTAACAGGCAGAATATTGGTACAATTACACATAATTTTCTTTAGACATTTCAGGTTGTTCATATTTGTTCAGGTTATTCACATTTTATTGTTATAGGATAGTTTGTAAATGTAAATGTTTTCAAAGGATAGTGTTATTTTATTTTATTTTTATATTAAATCAAGAAGAAAATTTATAGTTGTCAGTTATTTATAGATGATGCTATTATTTTACTAGATCATTTTGGTCTGTATGTGGAACCTGAATGAAAACCAGTTTGACATCCTTGATTGTTAATACCTTTATTGATAATTTTTGCACTTGGCAAATTCATATTCCACGAGCTGGAGTGGAGCCTTTGGTGGGTCGGTTTTTGGCCCACAGGCCGCATGTTTGACACCCCTGATTTATGGGATGCTCTTGGTCTTTGCTTGTGGGCCAGAACAGACTGTAGACATTTACAACCTCATCCTCTGACATGTCAAGATAGTGAAAGGCGGAAAAAAATGACAAGTTGAGCCACAGAAGTCGAGTGTCCGTGACACGTCTACCGGACAGGTGTAAAAGATGAAATTGTCCAGATGTGTCGTTATTTATCGTACACATCTGCTTGGGTTATTGGTGACAAAAAGACGATGGGGTGAGTGAAGACCTGGAGGCAGAATCTGCCTCTGTGAATACCCATCACACCAATTCCACAGTGATTTATAAAGAGTCCTGCCAAAGCGGGGGACAAATGACCTTCACACATAGTTATCAGAGGAAGATACCAGTGGACAGGGATTTCTGTATCACATTCCTCTTTCCCCCTGGAACCTTGTCCTGTGTGTGTTGGTGTGTGTACAAGTGTGTATGTGTGTGTTGAATAAAACTGACATTGAGCCAGTCCTCGGGGCTGGCTGCATTTAATGTCTGTGTCTGTCTTTGTAGTTGATCATTCAAGTGTTGATGTTGTGACATTGCAGATGATGGTCTCTCCACAGGATCCTGATGTGGATTTTCAGGCTGGACTTCAAGACACTTATTAGTAAGTTTTTATTTTTATTTTTATCAATTCTAGAAATTTCTGGCGACCCCATTTGAATTCCAGGCAACCCCACGTGGGGTCCCGACCCCAGGGTTGAAAAACACTGCTGTAAGGAGTGAGTGAGTGGTGAGGCCCCACCCATATCCTGTAAGCTCGTGGGGCGTGTATGATAAACCTACACAATGACATATTCTGTAAATGCCATTAAACTGATGTCTAAGTGTTGTTTTCCACTAAAATTTGCGTAGAGGTCTTATTTCTGTCTTTGTGCATAAGAAATCAATAGAAGTGAATCCTCAAAGGAACTTTGTGTTGGTAAATGCAAGTTATGCAAATTTACAGGATTTCAGTTCTGTTGCAACATGTTGATGGTCATATGAACTATGTTTTCAGCTCAAAAATGTCCAATTTCATCACAATTAATGCTATATTTTCATGTCAAAAACGGCCAAGTTATGTTAAAACTGAATTTACCTGAAAAACAAATATTCTATTCTTTTAGATTCCCCAATTTTTCTGACAAGATTCTGTCCTACATATCACGTTTTATTTTTACAGGTTGCAATCTGGAGTATGGTGCTGATCCATCCTGCTTATGTTACGCCAATACATACATTAAGAATGTCACTTTTTAAATCAACGGTTTTCTAATAATAAGCATTTTTATAAAGTAATAACAATTCTATATTGTTATTTACTCTTTAGTTGATGATAAACTATACAAAAAATAATTACGATCCTAGTCTTTGCACAGGGATCATTAGTGTAAACGGTGACATGGCTGCCGAGCATCAGTATGATGGGATCTGTAACAAGCACGTCACATCCGTCCACTGACACATTTAGTGTTTTGTGTCAGCTGTTATTGTTTTAGATCCACAATACTAACATTTATGAATAAGAGGAGAATTAGCAATAGTAAGTATATAAGTTTATTACTAATAAAGTACTGGTACTGACCAGATCATCATGGGTAATGTCACGTTCGTCCACCAGCAAAAGTTTTCACATACACGTGCTATTGAAAATCCAATATTTCTGAAAACAGAGCTTCCACTGTCAAATAATATCAGTAGTCTGTGCACAAATGGATTAGCATTATTTCAACACCGCTCTATGCATTCCTTACAACTTTATTTTTTTGACAAAAATGGCCACTCATTCGACCCCCTAAGTAAATTTTTAGCCGTTTTCACCATCACACGCCCTGTATTATAAGATGACCTTTTACTTACACTGATTCCTTCCATTTCGTCTGACTCAGTAGTGGACATGGAGGTGTGTTTGTCCTGCTGTTGTTTCAGCCGGTGTGTACTTTGTCAGTTTGTGGTACCTGGGCCCTGCTGGTTCGGGCCTTAAAGTCTTTGCTGTTTCCTTGTGACTCCAGATGTAGTGAGTTATCATGTGTTTCATGAGTTTTATTGTTCAGATGTTCTGACTAAAAGCTATTTCATCCATTCAGTGCACAGGCACCACCATCCCAAAATAAGAATGACTGTAGTACAAAACAGTACATTACAAAGAAAATAATTCCCGCACTGTATTCATAAATATATTCGATATTGTGTCTGAGTCAGCCACTTAGTTTGTTTTGTAAAGATCAGTGGGATTTGACTTGATTCTGAAATTATTAAACCAAGTGGTACCACTTAACATTAAGGATGTGTTTATAAAGGATATTGTGTAAATGTAAGTGGCTTATGTTCAGCCAATAAGTAGGTTATGATTCAGTGATAACGTGTATTAATGCTTTCAAAACACACTTAATAGTGACCTGTTGTTTGTTAAATAGTGTACCCACATTTAGCTTTAGTGAGGTTAGTTCAGTTCTGCTCATTAATTAGTAAGGTAGACTGATTATGAAAACTAACTGTCAAAAAGTCGGAAAATTACTGTACATTTAGCTTTTTTTTTTTTTTTCCCAGATACAGAGGACAAAGCTACTGACTAAGTATCATGATAGGGTCAGTGTATCTTTTGGTAATTGGATTTTCTTTTCAGAAACAAAAGAAAAACTAGTGATTAATTGATTTTCACTTTAAAATAGAAGAATTAAAATTGAATTTCAAGGCGTTTTTTGTTTTTAGTGTCAAAACATTCATTCATTTTCTGAACCTGCTTTATCCTCACTGGGGTCTTCGGGGTCACTGGAGCTTATCCCAGCTACTTATGGGCGAAGGCAAGGTTTACTCTGGACATGTCGCCAGTTCATCGCAAAACAGATAAACCAAAAAACGGATTGATTTTGTTTTTTTCATTTTGTGCAACCATGTTGTCATTTTCAAGGACAGAGTGCCAAAGATTCTTACAAACAGTGGGTTTGTATGAATCTTCCAGTTTGGACAAAATCTGGAGTTCGTAGACATTCGTGGAAGGAACATGTCTACGATGTCCAGATTTCATACAAACATCATTCATAAGAATCTTTGTGACCTTAGGCATTAGCACTCTTTCCTTAAAAATGATCCATCCCACCCTCCTCCCTTGTATGTCTCTGTTTCCTTTCATTTATGTTGCTACACAGTCTATGTACATAGTTTATATGTACACCTATCTGTGCACAGATTCAGATTCAAGTTTATTTGTCATTTCAGCATATAAAAAAAATACACAGAGACGAAATATTGTACTCAGGTCCCCGACTGTCAGCAGCATTTAGTAAAAAATAGTATGTTACTGATAAAATAATAAAAATAATAAAATACTGATATTAAAACAGCAATAACAATAACACCCCCCCCCTTAAAAATTACTTAGAAATAACTAAAAAAAAAGAGTTTTATCTATAAAGTGCGCAGCAGTAAAGTGCCAATTTAAAAGTGCATTCTGGGCTCAAAGTTCAGCAGGAGTTCATCCACAGTCATATGGATATAAATCAACACACTACTCACAAGAGATACATCAATGAGGATGCTTTACAAAAAGAACCCACAGATGGCTAATTCGAAGTCCGTCTAGGAAGAGTCTATATTTTGTATTTTCAAGTGAAAATCCTATATCTTGCATTTCTTATATCCTATATTTCATTTGGCAATGTCTACTGCCTCAGTACTGTGGCACGAAATATGGGTTTGTCTATTTCCACAGAGCCAATCAAACAATCTGAATCCTGCACCGTGAACGTTGTCCCAGTGGCTGATTTATATTCATCAAAAACCCGGCAAATTCCTCATATGAGGCAAAACAGTTGCTGCATTTCATGTTGTTTGCCTGCATGATGAAACTGAACGTGTGACTAGGTACAAACCAGCCTCTGGTACAAGGTTATAATAGTTTTGGATTTTTCATTATAGTTTAGTTTTATTTAATTTTGACTTTTTTTCCTGTAGTTCAGTTAGTTTTAATTAGTTTTTAGAGTAGGTTTGCCAGTTTTTGTTTTTTTCTAAATGCTTAGTTTTAGTATTAGTTTTAGTTTTTTCATATCTTTTCTCTTCTTCACCATTGTATTCAAATAAATCCCAGACAGGACTCTGCTACTTTCTCCCAACATTAGTCTCCATGTTTCCAGGTAGAGTGGGGATGAGAAGATGACTCTAGGCGACAAGTGACGGACCGTGAAGTGCGGTACGGTGCCACCAGCTAAATTTGCTTGAGCAAAATAAAAAAAAAAAAATCAATTTCATATCAATCCGACACTGAGAAAGATGAAAACGAAGGGAATTTTATCCATATTTTTAAAATACATTTTAGTTAGTGTTGTGAGCACACAATACAGTTTGTTAGTTATTTTTTCTTTTAATTATAGTTTTTATTTATTTCAGTTAACGAAATTGTTTTTTCAGTTCTAGTTTTCGTCATTTCATTCGTTTTTGTTAATGATAATAACCTTGCTCTGGTACCTGGTCCTCTGTCCTTTTCCTGGACCGGGATAGGCCCATGGGTGACAGGTGACCAGTCTACACAGGGTAGAACCATGGCGCTGATTGGATCTGTGGGAAAAGACTAATGAGAAAGTAGTTCTACAGGACTGTGGCAATAGACCGATTTAATTTACAAATCATATACTGTAGATGTCCATAAAAGCTCAGATTAAAGCTGAGGATTATTATATTAGAAACAGCGAAAACGAAGGAAAAAGTGACTCTTTGGCCATTTCTCAACATTTGTTCTTGTCTGTTCTTCCGTTCTCATGAAATGTCATCAGTCGCGGCCAACTACTTTTCCAATTGCAAGTTCGCATAAACCAAGAGCACATGGAATACCCGGATGTTGTTCTTGTCTGCTATCTTAAGCCAAGGATGCACTGGTTGTTGACTCCTGTAGACTTGGCTGGGAAATAATTCCCAAGATGCAGTTTGTGCCAGTTTTGGACCCAGGCAGATGTGTCCAGCATGTATTACAGTTTTGAAAAATATACAAAATGTATAAATGACATGTAAATACTAGAACAAATATATTGAAATCAAACCAGTGACATTGTGATGATTTGAGGGAAATACGTTCTGGAGCAGATGGAGTAAATACAGCAGGGGCAGGGCTAAAGGTCACAAGTACACAGCTGTTTAATTACAGATAGACTTGTGTTCTAAGGAAGTCCGTTCTCTGGGACCGTCCTTACCAAAACCGTACTCGCCGAGTTCGCAAAACTGTACTCTGCGTTCTTGCTAAGGGTCAAAACACAGTAATGTCCCGTCAGAGAGTGAACTTTAATTGATTGCCATTCCAATATTTATCTCAATATAAAGTAGCTCCTTGTTTTGGATATTCCTTTGTGGTCCAACTAAAGCAAAAATGAATTTAAAAGTAAAAATATGGGTCATTTAGCAACACTAATCTGACAAACTGTCTCTAAAATGTCCCGTCAGACAGATTTCGAATACTGTGTTTTGACTTTTATTGAGAAATGGCCTTTCAGTCCAATCTGTCATGAACTGAACATAAACCCAGTGTGTCCGTCCACTGTCACTGATCCAACTCCATGGGTTTTACTGGGGAATCAGTGTTGTAGAAGATGACGGTGTTTCCATGGTAACTACGGAGCTTCTGAATGTCCAAATGGGTCATATCTGATAACCATGAAAAGATGAAGGACTGTATTTTACACCAATTATTGCTATGGATTGAAGGTGGACGTTTAGGTCTTTAAGGGTTAAAGGTGGACGTTTGGGTCTTCAAGGGTTAAAGGTGGACGTTTGGGTCTTCAAGGGTTAAAGGTGGACGTTTGGGTCTTTATGGGTTAAAGGCGAACGTTTGGGTTTTTAAGGGTTAAAGGCGGATGTTTGGGTCTTTAAGGGTTAAAGGTGGACGTTTGGGTCTTTAAGGGTTAAAGGTGGACGTTTGGGTCTTTAAGGGTTAAAGGTGGACGTTTGGGTCTTTAAGGGTTAACAGTGGATGTTTAGGTCTTTAAGGGTTAAAGGTGGACATTTGGGTCTTCAAGGGTTAAAGGTGGACGTTTGGGTCTTTATGGGTTAAAGGCGAACGTTTGGGTTTTTAAGGGTTAAAGGCGGATGTTTGGGTCTTTAAGGGTTAAAGGTGGACGTTTGGGTCTTTATGGGTTAAAGGCGAACGTTTGGGTCTTTAAGGGTTAAAGGTGGACGTTTGGGTCTTTAAGGGTTAAAGGTGGACGTTTCGGTCTTTAAGGGTTAACAGTGGATGTTTAGGTCTTTAAGGGTTAAAGGTGGACATTTGGGTCTTTAAGGGTTAAAGGTGGACGTTTGGGTCTTTAAGGGTTAAAGGTGGACGTTTGGGTCTTCAAGGGTTAAAGGTGGAGGTTTGGGTCTTTATGGGTTAAAGGCAGACGTTTGGGTCTTTAAGGGTTAAAGGTGGACGTTTGGGTCGTTAAGGGTTAAAGGTGGAGGTTTGGGTCTTTAAGGGTTAAAGGTGGACATTTGGGTTTTTAAGGGTTAAAGGCGGACGTTTGGGTCTTCAAGGGTTAAAGGCGGACGTTTGGGTCTTTAAGGGTTAAAGGCGGATGTTTGGGTCTTTATGGATTAAAGGCGGACATTTGGGTGTTTATGGGTTAAAGGTGGATGTTTGGGTCTTTAAGGGCTAAAGGTGGACATTTGGGTCTTTAAGGGTTAAAGGTGGACGTTTGGGTCTTTATGGGTTAAAGGTGGACGTTTGGGTTTTTAAGGGTTAAAGGTGGCTGTTTGGGTCTTGAAGGGTTAAAGGTGGACGTTTGAGTCTTTAAGGGTTGAAGGTGGACGTTTGGGTCTTATGGGTTAAAGGTGGACGTTTGGGTCTTTGAGGGTTAAAGGTGGACGTTTGGATCTGTAAGGGTTAAAGGCAGACGTTTGGGTCTTTGAGGGTTAAAGATGGATGTTTAGGGTTAAAGGTGGACGTTTGGGTCTTTAAGGGTTAAAGGCGGACGTTTGGGTCTTTAAGGGTTAAAGGCGGATGTTTGGGTCTTTAAGGGTTAAAGATGGACGTTTAGGGTTAAAGGCGGGTGTTTGGGTCTTTAAGGGTTGAAGGTGGACATTCGGGTCTTTAAGGGTTAAAGGTGGAGGTTTGGGTCTTTAAGGGTTGAAGGTGGACGTTCGGGTCTTTAAGGGTTAAAGGCGGATGTTTGGGTCTTTAAGGGTTAAAGATGGACGTTTAGGGTTAAAGGCGGGTGTTTGGGTCTTTAAGGGTTGAAGGTGGACATTTGGGTCTTTAAGGGTTAAAGGTGGAGGTTTGGGTCTTTAAGGGTTGAAGGTGGACGTTCGGGTCTTTAAGGGTTAAAGGTGGAGGTTTGGGTCTTTAAGGGTTAAAGGCGGACGTTTGGGTCTTTATTGGTTAAAGGTGGAGGTTAGGGTCTTTAAGGGTTAAAGGTGGACATTTGGGTCTTTAAGGGTTAAAGGTGGAGGTTTGGGTCTTTAAGGGTTAAAGGCGGACGTTTGGGTCTTTATTGGTTAAAGGTGGAGGTTAGGGTCTTTAAGGGTTAAAGGTGGACATTTGGGTCTTTAAGGGTTAAAGGCGGATGTTTGGGTCTTTATTGGTTAAAGGTGGAGGTTAGGGTCTTTAAGGGTTAAAGGTGGACATTTGGGTCTTTAAGGGTTAAAGGCGGATGTTAGGGTCTTTATTGGTTAAAGGTGGAGGTTAGGGTCTTTATGGGTTAAAGGTGGAGGTTAGGGTCTTTAAGGGTTAAAGGTGGAGGTTTGGGTCTTTAAGGGTTGAAGGTGGACGTTCGGGTCTTTAAGGGTTAAAGGCGGATGTTTGGGTCTTTAAGGGTTAAAGATGGACGTTTAGGGTTAAAGGCGGGTGTTTGGGTCTTTAAGGGTTGAAGGTGGACATTCGGGTCTTTAAGGGTTAAAGGTGGAGGTTTGGGTCTTTAAGGGTTGAAGGTGGACGTTCGGGTCTTTAAGGGTTAAAGATGGAGGTTTGGGTCTTTAAGGGTTAAAGGCGGACGTTTGGGTCTTTATTGGTTAAAGGTGGAGGTTAGGGTCTTTAAGGGTTAAAGGTGGACATTTGGGTCTTTAAGGGTTAAAGGCGGATGTTTGGGTCTTTATTGGTTAAAGGTGGAGGTTAGGGTCTTTATGGGTTAAAGGTGGAAGTTAGGGTCTTTATTGGTTAAAGGTGGAGGTTAGGGTCTTTAAGGGTTAAAGGTGGACGTTTAGGTTTAAAGGCGGGCGTTTGGGTCTTTAAGAAAAGACTGACTTCACTCTGCTTTTTCTTGTTAATAAAATTGAAAATAGCACTTTTCACAGGTAATGAAAAGACAAACACTTAGGGAAAAGAAATTAAATGACTGGAGACCTTTGTCCTCTTAGAGTTTTCCTGAAATAAACTGTCAAGGCTGCAGCCTCTGTGTTTGTTCACTTTTATTCAGTAAAACCTTCGATAGTGGGGGTCTTGGTCCACAGTAGTGTTCCTCAGAGCGTACAGGTCTGAACTGTTCAGTCCGCTGGCGGTGACACAAAGCCAACTCCGACTATTCCTGCAGACGTCCCCAATATTTTTCAATCTTTACAACATCATTAAACGGTGCTGGAAATCTGTGTGTCCCATTTGTCAGGCCTTTTTTTTTTTACTGGAGGCTCCTGACACTCCAGTCCACAGATCATGAACCCAATTAAAGCAGGCAATTTGTGTTAAATTTATTATGCCGACGCCGCTCTGCCATTGGCTCACAGCTCGTCAGGCTTCACCTTTATCACTCTCAGTAGTTCAGTAGTGTGGTCCTCAAGAGGTCTGTGGTCATTTTTTGTTATTTTTTCATTGATTTATGTCCCTCATTGCACAGGAATTGTCCAGAGATTACCCCTACTGCCCCTGAGTAGGGCAATAAACTGCTGCTCCATTAGGAACTCTGAGGACAGTATGAGGAAGGAGGGAGATACTTCCTCTACTCAACCCAGTTCTTACTCACATGGATGAAAATATATCAATATAAAGGCTACACGACTAGGTTACTATGATATAGAACATAATATTATTAATATCTTAGTCATTAAATATTCATTCCATTATAACTTGGCCATTAATTTCCACAAAGTCTATATGAATCAAACTCTTACCTGTACATATTTTTGTTCATAACTTAAACTAGTGTTTTGATCTAAAATGCACACATTACATGTCATTTTCCCCCTGACATTTACATTATATTATTGTATTATATTACATTATACCTATAAATAATCACAAGTCCAAATTTTTCTCTTTTAGTGCCAAAAAAACGTTAAATTATGAAAATATTAGCAATTAGCAAACTCTCCTTCAACAATAAAATGTGAATAACCTGAGCAAATATGAACAATCTGAAATGTCTGAAGAAAATTCAGTGTAATTTTAACAATATTCTGCCTGGTACTAAATGTTTTGTGCTTTGTAGATCGAATTCACATGAATAAATGATAAAGTGAGGCATAATATTGTCAAAATTGCACTTATTTTTCTTTAAGATATTCTGTTATTCACATCTTTTTTTTTTAGTTTATAAATGTAAATATTTTATTTATTTATTTTTTTTTGCACTTAAAGAAGGAGGGAGATACTCTACTCACCTGAATCCTTGCTCGTATGAATAAAAATCTGTCAATAAAAATGCTACAAGACTAGGTTACTATTATATATAACATAATATTATTAATATCGTAGTCATTAAAGATTCATTCCATTATAACTTGACCATTAATTTCCACAAAGTCTATATAAATCAAACTCTTACCTGTACATATTTTTATTCATAACTTAAACTAGTGTTTTGATCTAAAATGCACACATTACAAGTCATTTTCCCCCTGACATTTACATTATATTATTATATTATTATATTACATTATACCTATAAATAATCACAACTCTAAATTTTTCTCTTTTAGTGCAAAAAAACCCCATTAAATTATGAAAATAATAGCACTTAGCAAACTATCCTTTAACAATAAAATGTGAATAACCTGAAATGTTTAAAAAAAATTAGTGTAATTTTAACAATATTCTGCCTGGTACTAAATGTTTTGTGTGTTTGTAGATGGAATTCACTTGTATAAATTAAAAACTGAGGCATAATGTCAAAATTGCACTTATTTTTCCTAAAAAATTCTGTTATTCACATCTTTTTTTGTTTGGTTTCAGTTTGTAAATCTAAATAATTTCATAATTTAAATTTTTTTTTTTGGACTTAAACAAAGAAGGAGGGAGATACTCACTCTCCTCACCTGAATCCTTGCTCATATAGATAAAAATCTATTGATAAAAATGCTATAAGACTGGGTTACAATAATATATAACATAATATTAATATCTGTTATTAAATATTCACTCCATTATAACTTGGCCATTAATTTCCACAAAGTCTATATAAATCAAACTCTTACCTGTACATATTTTTATTCATAACTTAAACTAGTGTTTTGATCTAAAATGCACACATTACATGTCATTTTCCCCCTGACATTTACATTATATTATTGTATTATTATATTACATTATACCTATAAATAATCACAACTCCAAATTTTTCTCTTTTAGTGCAAAAAACCCCCATTAAATTATGAAAATATTAGCAATTAGCAAACTATCCTTCAACAATAAAATGTGAATAACCTGAGCAAATATGAACAATCTGAAATGTCTAAAGAAAATTAAGTGTAATTTTAACAATATTCTGCCTGTTACTAAATGTTTTGTGCCTTTGTAGATGGAATTCCCATGTATAAATGATAAATTGAGGCATAATGTTAAAATCGCACTTATTTTTCTTTAAAAAAATTCTGTTATTCACATCTTTTTTTTGTTTGATTTTAGTTTGTAAATGTAAATATTTTCGTAATTAAATTTTTTTGCACTTAAACACGACAATATTTGGAAGGAGGGAGATAGTCACTCTGTACTTAACCCAATCCTTACTCATATGTAAGAAAATCTATTAAAAATGCTACAAGATAAGTCATATACTAGGTTTCTATAATGTATAATATATAACATAATATCATCAATATCTTAGTCATTAAAGATTCATTCCATTATAACTTGGCCATTAATTTCCACAAAGTCTATATAAATCAAACTCTTACCTGTACATAGTTTTATTCCTCACTTGCAGGGATGTCGAACTCCTTTCCTTTCAGGTTCCACATTCAGCCCAATTTGATCTCCAGTGGGCCAGATCAATAAAATAATAGAATAATAACCTATAAATAATGACAACTCCAAATTTTTCTCTTTGTTTTAGTGCGAACCCCCCCTCCCAAAAAAAAAAAAAAAAAATTATATAAATATTTATGTTTACAAACTATCCAAACAAAAAAGATGTGAATAACTTGGAAAAAAAAGAAAATTTCTCAAGAAAGATAAGATAATGTTATGACTCAATGTATCATTTATACATATGCATTAGGAATCACATCTACAAAGGCACAAAACACTTAACAAAAAAATGGCAGAATATTGTTAAAATTGCACTTAAATGTCTTTGGATATTTCAGGATGTTCATATTTGTTCACATTTTATTGTTAAAGAATAGTTTGTTTATGTAAATATTAGTCCTGTCAAACAATTAAAATGTTTGATCAGATTAATCACAGGGTTGCTGTGGATTAATTTCGATTAATCATGATGAAATATCATTTATTTTCAATCTGTATTCACGTTTCATTTTATATTAACAAACAGACTCATTAAAGAATTAAATGTATCTGTACATAACATGGTTTTTCAACACCCTCAACAGTTTCAACAGTACCCAACTGTTCATGTGCATTAACGCTAACTCTACTGGGATAAACTGACCCAAATGTGTTGGAGAAGACGTTCACAGTCATTCTGCTGTAGATGGGTTCATGGAATTAACATTTACACTCATATTAATCAGGATGATGGATTTACCTGTGTTAATACATTAATTTTGACAGCCTTAATAAATATTTATATAATTAAATGGGTTTTTTTGCACTGAAACGAGAGAAAATGTCAAGTTGTCATTATTTATAAGCATAATGTAATTTTTTTTCCACATTAAACCAAGAACTAAATTTAGAGTCATTATCTATTTCTATTATTATTATTATTATTATTATTATTATTATTATTATTATTATTATTATTATTTAACCAGGAAAAAAGCTCATTGTGATTAAAAAAAAATCAATTTTTCAGTAGTGTCCTGGCCAAGACTGCAGCAGCAGCGGAAGTTACACAAAATGGAAATCGCATCCGTACATCCACACTAGAAATATACATAAACACAATGAAAGTCAGTACTAAAAACAAACTGAAAACTGATAAGAACATACATATAAAATATCACCATTATTTTAAAAGGTACTAAAAGTAAAACAACAATGTTCCTTAAAAGCATTTCAAAGCTGAACCCGATTCAGTCAATTAGAAAAACATCTACACCCACATTTTTCCTTTTCCCATTGATTTAAAATGACTGAATGTATTAAAACAGACCGATAGGTTAATATGCTGTTATTTTACACCCATGACTGTTAATATCTTCAGTGTCATTTTTCCACTTTGCTAATTCATCCCCTGGGCCAGACTGGACCCTTTGGCGGGCCGGTTTTGGCCCGCGGGCCTCATGTTTGACCCCCCGAACCAGTGTTTTGATGTGAAATGCACACATTACCAGTCATTTTGCACATGCTCTTTGATTGCCACAGGATGGATACAGAAGCAGCTCTCAGAGGCAATCTCATGAATACAAGAGTTATTTAACAAATACTAAAACAGTCTGCAGCCCAGGAGGGGAGGAGACCACGGGATTGTTCCATTTCAAGGCTGTCACTCTGACTGATGACTTCTGGGCCCCACATCAGTCCTCTCTTTCTTTTCATTGTATTTATGATTTGAAGTCGAGGAATTACAACACAGACGGTCTAACACAGAGAGTCTCCCATATTTATTTCAGAATCCTGCTTTGACTGTCAATGGAAAACTCTGATGGAAATATGCTTTTATACAACACAAAAACACAAGAAGTACATTGAACACACACACACTTTGAGTTTTGATACGTTACGCCATTTTAACCATTTTCAAAAGCACATTAAACTCCTTCATATATTTTATAAATTCCTTTTTCCTTCCAGGAACCTGCTGCTTTCCATGTACTTCAGTAAAAAAAAAAAAAAATCACTTTCAACTTTAAACCAGTATTGCCCTATTTGCTTGTTTGAAATTCTGTTGAAAATGATTTGAGATTAACATGATTGAAGTCTAAACTGCTGAACAGTATTACATTTGAAAGGGAGACAAAATGACCATTTTAGTCTTGACTGTATAAATAGATGGTTAATAATTAGAACATGCTGCTCCACATGTTAGAGGTCGTTAAACTATTTTAACTGATATTTTGTCTGGGTTGAAGCCATGAAAGTTGAAATACTGAGATAAAAGGTGGGACACCTTTTGGTAGATCACTAAGGGTATATTCACACCAGGAAAGTCCGATAGTTCACTTGCTTTGGTCCAGACCAATTTTTTTATTTATTTATTTTTTTATTTTTATTTTTTTTTAAATTTGGTGCGGTTCGCATTCACACTGTACATTTTTGTGAGTGGACCAAAATCTGTAAACAAAACCATGTGTGCTGAGGTCGTTCATCCATTGGACAGAAATGAGCAGTGGTGATTAAAGCGCTCAGTCCAAAGTGAAAGGAGAGAATCATGGAAATTTTGTGTGCTGTTTTTGTTATCGTCATAGCGGTTTTTACAGATGCAGGCGTTTGCACAAGTGTTTCAGCAGCAAGAGTGTTTGATGCAACGTCAGGTTTACAATATTGTAGAATTAATTTCTCAATGACGAAGACACAAGGCCAGAGAGCTATGGAGGACAGCGCTCATGTGCGCATATCATATTCTGACTGTTGGTCTGATTCACGCAAGATGTAACAGGTATGAAGTTAGAATTCTGCTGTGTCCTTTCTAGCAGTTGTGTTATACGGACATCTGCCCACATGTCTAAAAGGCAGCGTGTCTCCTCCGAGCTCCAAGTTTGACCACGGCTCATTTTCAGCTACATAGCCTGTTCTCACTCTGAGCGCTTCTCTGGTAAACCTCTGTTGTCCATAACGCTCGACACATGACGGGAGCTCGTTAGGCACAAAAAACCCAACTGTGTCAGATCGGGTCCGGTCTGCTTTCACACCTCAAACGAACTGCACCAGGGTTCATATGGAACCGCGCCGAGACCACCTCTTCAGCTGGGTCTCTGTTCACTTGTTTGGTCCGGAACAGAGTTCGGTGGTTTTTATTCACACCAGCCCAAAAGGTCCGAATCAAGGGAGCAAACAAACTCTGGTCTGTTTTTAAACGGACTAAACAAGGCAGGTGTGAATACACCCTAAGGCTCCGTTCACACAGCAGGTCTTAATGCAAAATTTGAATTTTTTGGTGAAATCCGATGTTTTCGTGTGCTTGCTCATATTCCACATTAAATGCGACATCTATCAGTTTTGAGTCTGAACTGAATGTGACCCTGAAGTGACCCACATGCACTAAAGAGGTCCTGACAGAATACATGACAATGCAGACACACTGTGTTTACAGAAGGAAATATATTTTTCCTCTGCTCTTCCTCCTCGGATGCAGAATTATGGCGTTTGTTGTATTTCACTGATGTAAAGGTCGGATAAATGCGACATGGCCGTTCAGACTGAAGTCACATTGGAAACTAGTAAAGCACTCAGACAGTGCAGACCTTCGCCAAGGCAAATCACCACCAAAATTTAATCATTTGTTCCTTGTGCCAGTATCAACATTTCCTGAAATTTTCATCCAAACCCGTCCATAACTTTTTGAGTTATCTTGCACACAGACAGACAGACAGACAGACAAACCAAGGCTTGCAAAAATATAACCTCCTTGGTGGAGGTAAATATCAGATCCGTATCCATAAATAAATAAACAAACAAACAAACCCGTTGTCTCACCATAGATATGCAGTTATATATGTAGGTGAACCAATAGTCATTTGATGTTCCTGTTCCACCTCAGAATACACTGGTCTACAAGGAAAATGCTTCCAGAATAAAAGTAATGAAATTTTACCACATGAGAGTCACTGATAAAGAAAAATCAAGTCAAAAATGCTGGTTGGCTGAACTTTCCAAGATACAGCCTTGGGTCAAAATGTGAAATTCAAGAATTAACGAGAGAATGGGTTTGACTCAAAAGGAATATTTGTCTCAGAGCTACAAGATCTACTTCAAAACACTGTCTGCACATTAGAATACATTCACTTTACAGGTTCTATTTAGTGGAAGATTTATAAAACTATTATATAAATGTACATAAACCAATATATATGTGTAATAACACTTAATCATATACCTTGAAAACATCAGCAAACCGACACTTTTGTCATTTATTTTCCAATTAATCTTATTAAAATACGTAACATTTAGCACATTTAATCTCTGAAGCAAATCATTTCTAAAAAATTGTAGACCAGTGATATCAGTCTGAAAAAACATTCTTTTACCAACAGTCCTCATCAGTCACACCTTCACTCCCCAGTGTCAGTGTGTCGCGTGGCACCAACATGACACACACTGACTTAGCTTATAATTTCTCCCCAGACAACATTAATGGGATGTGATGGTCCAGCGGCTTCTTGTCTAATTGTCACTTTCCTCAGGCCCCTCCCTCTTCAGGCCCCGCTATCTGTCATTTACTCAGAGGGCACAGTATGGCAGGATCCGCTCAAGGAGTGATTAATTGGTGGAAAGTAAAGCACTTTGAATACTCAGTTGATATGAATTTAACCCTTAAAGACCCAAACATCCACCTTTAACCTAAACCATCTACTGATCTAAACTGTTTAATACCTGTTGATCCACTAATCCTATCAATACATGTCAATTATTGGTGTAAAATACAGTTCTTCATTTTTCACGGTCATCAGGTATGACCCATTTGGACGTTCAGAGGCTCCGTAGTTACCATGGAAACACCATCATCTTCTACAACATTGATTCACCAGTAAAACCCCCGGAGTTGGATCAATGACAGTGGATGGACGATTTTGTTTTTATGTTCAGTTGATGATATATTTTGCAGGAAAAGTCACTTTTTTATTCAGTTTTTTCTGTTTCTGATATAATAAACTTCTGAGCTTTCATAAACATCTACATGATCATTCATTTTCTGAACCCGCTTTATCCTCACTAGGGTCACGGGGGTCGCTTGGAGCCTATCCCAGCTACATAGGGGCAAAGGCAGGGTACACCCTGGACAAGTCGCCAGTTCATCGCAGGGCATCTACATGATCAGTGAATTAAATATAAGAAAATACATGATTTACACTGAAAAATGCAAAATACAGAGGGTGATATAGTACTAAATGGGGATAAATCACTTAACAAATGTTAAATATAGAGAAAAAATTATTTGGGAACTGACATGAAAGTAGCCTTGGGTCTTTATGCGTTAAAACACATGACTATATAAAATACATGTAAACATAAAAGAGCTACGACAGGGGTGTCAAACTCATTTTTTTTCAGGGGCCATATTCAGCCCAGTTTGATCTCCAGTGGGCCGGACCAGTAAAATAACAGCATAATAACCTATAAATAATGACAACTCCAAATTTTTTAGTGCAAAAAATAACATTAAATTATGAAACTATTTCTATCCAAAACAAAAAAGATGTGTATAACTGGAAAAAACGGAAATTTCTGAAGAAAAATAAGTGCAATTTGATCAATATAATGCCTCAACTTATGATTTATACATGTGCATTACAGATCAGATCTACCAAGGCACAAAACAGGCAGAATATGGTTAAAATTGCACTTATTTTTCTTTAGACATTTCAGGTTGTTCATATTTGTTCAGGTTATTGACATTTTATTGTTAAAGGATGTCAGAATTTAATGTTATTTGCAATAAATCAAAGAGAAAAAAATTGGTGTTGCCATTATTTATAGGCATAATGTTATTTTATTTTTCTCACATTAAACCAAGAAGAAAATTTGGAGTCATTATTTCTAGGTTATTATGCTGTTATTTTGGAGTTTGATGCCCTTGACTTCAGGGTAATTTTTGCATTTTGCTCTTTGTAAATTCATCCTGCGGGCCAGATTGGAACCTTTGGTGGGCCGGTTTTGGCCCCTGGGCCGCATGTTTGACACCTGTGAGCTACGGTCTTGCTGCCTCTTTTTTCGCATTTTTGTCTGAGTGGACAAAAACCCGAAGTTTGCAGCTACATAAATACAATCACCAAGTAAATCAAAACCATCCGTGACCTTCCTCACAGGGGAAGCATGTACCATATACCTCGCTGTCAGATGAATGATCACACATGAACGCACGCATTCACTCTTTTATTGGCAAAATAAATAGAAGATGTTAAAACCAATTTTTACATACGAACACACACATAGTCGTTGACGTGTGTACACACACACATACACACACATACACATGCACGCTGACAGAGGCATTGCATTAAAGCAGAGACCCATCTGGTAGTGTGTGTGAGTGTAACACTCGGCGGACCCTGATTTCATTATCTCAGCATGTTCTCCGTGACCCAGAGAAATGTGACATCTGATTTACCTCAAGATCAATTTGTATGTAAATCAGTAAGAAACTGGAGGGCAATAGAGGGGTGGCATAACAAAAGCTGTTTTGGAGTCTATGAGCAGGTCTGTGAGTTTGGTTGAGACAGTCCCCACTGAGACTCTAATGGAGCTCATTTAAGTAATGGGACCTCCGAGTCTCCAAAGGGAACTAACCACACCTTCGCACCATTTAGAACCAGCACATAGTTATAAATTACATGTATTCTGAGTTCAAACGCTCGTATAATAGGACCTTTATAGAATCTTTAAGAACACCTGCAGAGTCTTACAACGATGCGCCCTTCTTATAAAACTCAGGGCTCTGTTTCCGTGTTAATCACTCCGCCGCTCTGCCTCCCTGTTCGCTCCATCCAGACTGCGTCGATGGTAAAGCTCTCTTTGCGACCGTAAAAGATTACAGCTGTATTATCTCCGGATGATGAATGCCTCTGCCTCACAGATATTTTGGTCTTCCACTTTCATTTCAGATCCAAGCAGGCTCTGGTGAACATTAACAGATCATATAAGATGTGTCAGTGGTGCCTCCAGGCTTTGACTCTTCCACCTGGAGACACAGTTTCATTGACTTATGTGCTCATTCACACTGACGTGTACTTCAATTTGGCAATGTTATTCTCATCAAACACAATAAAGACGAATTTAGAGTAGACATCTATGATAAGTCAAGGTAAGATGCTTTATCTACTTTGGTTTGAACTGATTCAACTGGATTTCAACCAATAAACTGCATCTGTTTAGATGTGCTCAAACACTGGTGTCATATGTAAAGAGTTTTGTTTCACAAACTGTTTAAATAACTGACAAAATATCTGTATGCATGTGGAGACATGCATGCAAATACAGATGCTTTAAAATCACAGCATTAAATATGGGTACAGCTCTGTAGCACAAAATTGCATCTATAAATTATGCTGAAGGTAGTTTCATTTTATCTGCAAAGCCGAATAGCTAGCCAATCAAAATCTGCCAATCCCAGGTCACGGTCATATAAAAGCTCTTTCTGTTATTAAATGGGTATATCATCTGCAGCTGACGCTGACAGTTTAGATGACAATAGCCACATCACACACTAAACACCTTTAATTTCAGAATGAGGACGAGTCGGCATCCTATCAGTCTCGGTGGCGGCACCCTGGGACGAATAAAGTCAGGAAGGTTGGAACCCAAATCAGAAGAAGTAAAAACAGAAAGGAAAACACTAATCTAAAAGCTGTTTTTGACCTGTGTCACACTGAAAACCATGCAGCACTAGAATATTTGACCTTTCACCTCCTGAATTTTTTTTTTTTCAAAGTAAACTAAATTCAAGAACAAAAGTTTCAGGTGACATTTTATTTATTCTTCCTGCAAAAAACTTAAGTGTCCAAGAGTATGAGTTCTTTATTATCACATTTTGGCCCAATCCCATTTCACCTCTTGGCCCCTCCCCCTTAGCCCTACCCCTGTATTTTGCGCATTCATGTCAAGGGGTAGAAGTGTCCCTATTCTTGAAGAGTTGGAGGGGAGGGGCTAAGGGGGAGGGCTGTTTGACCCTCTGAACGGAGATTTTCCAGGACCACACTGTGAACAGAGGGGTAGGAGAAATCTGTCATAATTCTGTTCAAATCATCAACAAGATGGAGGTAAACACAGCAAAAAAGAGCAGCAGTGACGAAAGAAACACACAAATGTAACTTAAACTTAATCATTTGATCGTCCGTTTAATGCCGTTTGAAAGTGTTATAGATCACATTTCTGCGGTTTATAGTTGATAGACAGAAAAAGATGACCAAAGCCCATGGAACAGAGACGGTTCCAGCTGCTGACGACATGGAGAATTCTGTCAGAAACAAAGTTGTCGCATCTGTTTATAGTGACATAGATGACTGATGATGACGTAACAGGTCTGGAAGGGCAGTTTCAGCCACTACCCCTAACAACTGTGTTTAAAGGGGTAGAGCCAAGGGGGAGGGGCCAAGGGGTGAGTTGGGATTGGACCTTTGTGTTTCTAGATCATTGCTTCCCAACCTCATTTGGCTCGTGACCCCATTTTAACATCACAAATTTCTGGTGACCCCAGACATTCAAAACAGAGACATTTTTTTTGCTATATTGCAATAGTTTGCTATACTACATTGCAAATAAACGTTAATTTTAGAGGACATTTAGTCTATATAATGTATATTATTATGGACGGAGGCAGTAAAGCCAGGTGTAGATTACTGCACAAAGTGAGAATTGGATTTTCCTTGGTCAGGATATGTACAGTCAGTCCAGCTTGTATTGACAAGGCTGACAATTAATACTGAACAAACAAGAACTCAAACTATGAATTATGAAAGAGCTGCAGCATCTGAAACTGACCACAATGAACATTTGACAGATAAACAGAACCACAGTGCTTCAGTTTTAGCTTCAGTTTGTCATGTCTTTTATGTTTGTGATTGTCTCTCTCAACTCACCATATTTTTTTTATTTGTATGTTTTTATTTTTTTATTTTTTATATCAATTACTAGAAATTTCAGGCGACCCCATTTGAGTTTCAGGCGACTCCACGTGGGGTCCTGACCCCAAGGTTGAAAAACACTGTTCTAGATACTCCACACATTCTCTATTGGGGACAAGTTGGGACCACCTCAGACCAGTCCAGGACCTGCCCCCCCCCCGTCCCTCAGCCAGGCCTCTGTACTGGGTTCATGCTGACTATGTTTACATGTTTAATCAAATTCAGTCTTTTCTCTTATTCAGAAAAAGGCAAGATTCAGAATCTGTTTTTCACATGGACAATGGAATGAATCTTCCTCTCCTCTTCCTGCTCACATGCAGCTGTGCACACCCCATTAAATGTGAAGCTTCTTCAAAGTTTCCCACTGGTGACAGACGTTGCACTGTGTGAACTCAGCCTCCTGCCCGTTTTTGTTCCCACAAACACCTTCTGGAAAAGGTCAGGCTTTCAATATTCACTCTGTCAAAACATGTAATAGTGGATGTGTTTCATCTTAAGAACAGAAATGTGGACGATCTTTGTCCTTATGCCAGCTGACTGTAACCACGGTAACCTGCAGTAAAATGTGCAAATTATGTTCAGTTTTCCCAAAGTGCTGTAAACATATAAAAAGAAGAACTGGAATAATATCAGCATGTTCCATATGTCTGACTTAGGAAATGCTCCATTTGGAAACTAGAAAAGCAAAAATTTAATCATTTGTTCCTTGTGCCAGTATCAACGTTTCCTGAAATAATCATCAAAATCCTTCCATAACTTCTTGAGTTATCTTGCTAACAAACAAACAAACAAACAAACAAACAAACAAACCCCTGTGAAAACATAACCTCCTTGGCAGAGGTAATAAGGCCTAATTTGGAATATACAAGATTAATATGACAGTAAAATATTATTACATATGCGAACTCAGTCTGGTTTTTCATTGTCCTGTTGAAATTGTCATGGATGTCTTTGGATAAGTTGTGTTGAAGGCAGCATGTGTTTCTCCAAAATGTCCACCTAGTTTTTAACCTGAATGGACCATCACAAGTCACTTTTCCATTGACCCTCAAATTGCGTGAATATAACTTGTGCATAAAAATTTACCTAATAGAAAAACGACAATTTCGCCAAAACTCTTGTTTTTTTGATTAGGAATTTTGGCGGTGGCAAGAGGTGGTTTTTCGAGGCTAGTGCTAGCGGTATATTATGCAAAACTGCAATGGAAAGATCTTTTTCGCAACTAGAGTCAGGTGAATTAAAAAAACAAATGTTGACGGACGTTACAACAAGAGACGAAGAAGAGTTTTAAAAGACACATGGCACAGTATATGTGGACACACCAGGAAACCCAAACATTTTTTAATTTAGTACAAGACAGAGGGGTAATATATGATAATAATGAATAGATCTGTAGATTAACACTATATTTGCGTTGGTTGCCATGATTATGGGATGACTTCTTATGTCACCTTACGATAATAAATAAACAAATCAACGCATTTGTGGTTTAATGGAAAAACCGACATTACGCACTTCTGTTTTTTCGACATTTTGTAAATATCAGTAAAGCTTTGCGCAGATGTCCAATGGAAAAGTGACTACAGCTGTAACAGTGACCTCTGACCCTAGACCATCCCAGACTTGCTGTGTTGTAACAGTCTGGATCAGGGGTGTTGAAGTCATTTTGGTTCAGGTTCCACATTTAGCCCAGTTTGATCTCAACTGGGCCAGACCAGTAAAATAGTGACCTAATAACCTGCAACTAATCACAACGTCAAGTTTTTCTCTTTGTTTTATTACAAAAAACCCAAAACATTAAATCATGATGACGATGATTAAATTTCATTAGAAAAATGAGTGCAGTTTTAACAAAATTCTGCCTCAACTTATTATTTATACATGTTCATTACACACAATGTGACACAGACGTGGTAACAGGCAGAATATTGTTAAAATTTTGGAGTTTGGAACTAAAATAAGAACAATTTCTCCAATATTATGTCACACCTTACAGATCACAGTGGATCTATGAATGGATAAAACTTTCAGTAACAGGCATAATATTGATAAAACTGCATATTTTAGGTTGGACATATTTATATGTAGGTATTTATTTATTTATATGCATTTTATTATGAAAGGATAGTTTGTAAATGTAAATGTTATTTCTTTCACTTACTCATATTTTATATTAAGAAGAAAATGTGTCGTTGTCATTATTTCTAAGTTATTATATTATTTTACTTCAGATCATGTTGGTCCGTATGTGGAACCTGAACTAAAATGATTTTGACAACCTGGACTGTTAACTGTGGCATTTTCGCAAATTCATCCTACAGGTGGGATTCTGGAACCTGTGGTGGGCCAGTTTTGGTCCCCGGGCCACATGTTTGACACCTCTGGTCTGGATGGTCTGAGCCCAGTCCATGTGTTCACTGAGTGCTGGTCCACCCCCCCACCCCCCTCTGAGTCCAGAGACAGTTGACATATGCCGTCCTCTTGGTTCAATTATGTTACGGCTGTCATCTGTGTCTGTATTGTAGACAGTGACAAAGATTAGACACTTTAATCCTGACCTATGCCGGTCCTTCACCGACAGATGACAGTTCTAGATGTGGGGACGTTTTAGGATCACATCATTTCTCTTAATGCTCAACACACTCCAATACAAAATGTTACACTTTTACTGTGTGGCAATTACATATATTTCGGCTAAAATTTGCTTAGAGGTCTTATTACCTCCGCCAAAGAGGTTATGTTTACCTCCGCCAAGGAGGTTATGTTTTTGCCAGGGTTTGTTTGTTTGTTTGTCTGTTTGTCTGTCCGTTAGTGTGCAACATAACTCAAAAAGTTATGGACAGATTTTGATGAAATTTTCAGGGTTTGTTGGAAATGGGATAAGGAAGAAATGATAAAATTTTGGTGGTGATCGGGGGTGGGGGGGCCCACGGGGGGGCCCATTTCCAACAAACCCTGAAAATTTCATCAAAATCTGTCCATAACTTTTTGAGTTATGTTGCACACTAACGGACAGACAAACAGACAGACAAACAAACAAACAAACCCTGGCAAAAACATAACCTCCTTGGCGTGGGGGGGGCCCAAGGGGGGGGCCACTGATCAGCCTTGGCGGAGGTCTGCGCTCTCCGAGTGCTTCTAGTTTCTGTCTTTGTGCATAAGAAATCAATAGAAGTGAATCCCCAAAGGAACTTTGTGTTGGTAAATACAAGTTATGCACATTTACAGGATTTCAGTTCTGTTGCAACATGTTGATGGTCATATGAAGTATGTTTTCAGGTCCAAAATGTCCAATTTCATCACAATTAATGCGATATTTTCATGTCACAAATGGCCAAGTTATATTTGAACTGAATTTACCTGAAAAACAAATATTCTATTCTTTTAGATTCCCCAATTTTTCTTACAAGATTCTATCCTACATATCACATGTTTTATTTTTACAGGTTCAATATGGAGTATGGTGCTAATCCATCCTGCTTATGTTACGCCAACACATACATGAAGAATGTCACACGTCACGTTTTAAATCAACAGTTTTCTAATAATAAGCATTTTTATAAAAATAAAAAAAAATTCTATATTGTTATTTAGTCTTTAGTATGATGATAAACTATACAATAAATAATTCTGATCCTAGTTTTTGCACAGGGATCATTTGTGGAAACGGTGACATGGCTGCTGAGCATCAGTATGATGGGATCTGTAACAACCATGTCACATCCGTCCACTGACACATTTTGTGTTTTTGTGTCAGCTGTTATTGTTTTAGATCCACAATACTAACATTTATGAGTAAGAGGAGAATTAGCAATAGTAAGTCTATAAGTTTATTCCTAATAAAGTACTGGTACTGACCAGAGCATCATGGGTAATGTCACGTCCGTCCACCAGCAAAAGTTTTCACATGCATGTGCTATTGAAAATCCAATATTTCTGAAAATATAGCTTCCACTGTCAAATAATATCAGTAGTCTGTGCACAAATGTATTAGCATTATTTCAACACAGTTCTATGCATTTCTTACAACTTTTTTCTTTTTTTGACAAAAATGGCCACTCATTTGACCCCCTAAGTAAATTTTAGCCGATTTAAAAAAACATAAATAAATACTTTACAGGGACCTGTCATTAATATACATCATCTACATCTCAAACTGCTTGATCGAAAGCACACGGCGAGTGCAGGATTCCAAGGCACAAAACAACATTTGTAAATTCAGTGTTCTCATGTGCGGCCATGTGACAGTGGAATACATGACCAACAGAACTACTAACAATTACAAACTATCACACATTCTCCCACATGATGAAAAAAGCAGCTACTCAAACCAAACCTGTAGCCATAACGTAATGTGATGTAAACATGCTCAGAGTGTGTGTGACCAACTGCAGTGGGATGAATAAGAGCGAATGGTTGGATGTGAATGAATATTTTATATACATGGAGCTATAAAAATACATTTTTTACTGTTTTTTAATGTTAGAGTTTTTATTAATGTTTGTTTTTTTTAATAACATCAGCCTGCCCAGAGACTGTAGGTGGAAATTAGCACTAGAGCTACAACCTGGAACAATACATCTGCCCTGTTTAAGGTTAATGTATATTGTGCATTGTCCCTGTCTAAATAAAAAAATAAATAAAAAAAAATTTTTAAATAAAAAAATCTACTCTTTCATCCACATAGGAGCTACCAAACACACACACACACACACACACACACACACACACACACACACACACACACACACACACAAAACATGACACAAAAGCTTACAGAGTATTTCAAAGACACCTTTATTATCCAAGGTTTTCATTTAACAATACTTAAGTTCTATCGTTATTGTTGGATGTGTTGATTAATGCGACTAAGTCCATGTAATGTAATGTCTGTGTGTGTGAGGACTCACAAAGGTAAAGGGATGAGCTCTTATGAACAAACGGTGAGAGGCTGTGACATGTCACACAACCTAGTGCAACACATGCTTATAGCCCTGCAATATGTTTTCACTTCCATATTTCATATTTCAACTGAAGACCTTCTTATTTAGACGGGCTTTTAGTTATGGGTGGCTTTTACGACTGTTTGGTTTTATATTTTTATGCCTGTGTCTGTGCATATAACTGTGTGATTTCTAACCCTGTAAAGCCTGAACCATTAAATCATTGACAGAAAATTCCAGTTCTTTGAAACTGGAGCCTATATTGGTCCTTCTGAACAACCAAAAAACTTTTTTTTTTTTTTCTCAAATATCAATTTCCATGTATGAGTTTCAATTTTGTATCATATTTGATCCATCAGGTCTCAATGCTCAAATATTATTGTTTTTGAACAAACACAACCATAATATAACACAAACATGTCAAACAAATTGTTAAGTCCTTTTCTAAATGGTCCCAGTTCTTCCTCCTTCCTCATTAAAGGTGCGGGAGACTTTCATGACAAATTTTTCATCAAATCTGTCAAACCACAGTCATTTTCAGATTCAAGTTTATTTGTCATTTCAGCATATAAAAATACACAGAAACGAAATATTGTACTCAGGTCCCCGACTGTCAGCAGCATTTAGTAAAAATAGTATAAGTTACTGATAAAATAATAAAAATAATAAAATACTGATATAAAAAAAAATAGCAATAACAATAACACCCCTCCTAAAAATTACTTATAAATTGCTAAAAAAAAAGTTTTATTTATAAAGTGCACTGCAGTAAAGTGCCAATTTAAAAGTGCATTCTGGGCTCAAAGTTCAGCAGGAGTTCATCATTCTAACTGCCTCTGGATAAAAACTGTTTTGGAGTCTGGTGGTCCGGGCTTGGATGTTCCGTAGTCTCCTGCCTGATGGGAGAAGGGTAAAAAATCCATGTGCATATCCTCAGTATCACGAATCGTTAAGTCTTTCTGTGATTACTCACCTGAATCTCTTGCATTATGGTGAACAATTTCGAAGTGCCATCCACCATGAACAAAACGTGTGTTTACAAACAGAGCCTGTAGATAACTCGGGCATCTTCAGAATTTTGTCGCGACCTGCATTGTGGAAAAGGGAGGCTCGCACTGCTGCCTGTTTCGCCTCGTGTCTTTAGCAGCTGCCGTTGTCAGGTGGCTGTGCGAGCCTCCGTTTCCCACAATGCACGTCGCGACAAAATTCCGAAGATGCCCAAGTTACCCCCAGGCTCTGAACATAAACACACGCTTTGTTCATGGTGGATGGCACTTCGAAATTGTTCACCGTAATGCGAGAGATTCAGATGTGTAATCACAGAAAGACTTACAGACTGGTGATACTTAGGCTATGACTGAGGTTTTACAGATTTGGTGAAACACTCATCATGAAAGTCTCCCGCACCTTTAATGACAGTCTTGTAGTGTCACTGGAAAGGCCTCTGATGAATGCACTCCTCCCCCTGGTGGATTATCTGTGTATTGCATGTATCTAATTGTATACATGAGGTTTTTCAAGAAAAAAAAAATACCACACTGATCATGTAGAGGGCTTCAAAACTCATGTATCAAATAGGATACGTTTGACATTATAGGGTTAAACCTGTTTATGTAACTGTGTTTTTATTGCCTATGTATTTTACACCTAATTTTATTGTAAAGCACTTGGTGAAATATAAATAAAAGGTGCAATATAAATAAAATGTATTACTATAAATGTATTATATGGTTCAGAAATAACACAGAGAACCAGTACTTATATGTTTAGTGCTATACATATCCACTATTGTTTCTGAGGTATTTGAATTTGAACTGTTCAAATCAGTTGCATCTATAAATTATGATCGAGGTTGTTTCATTTTATGTGTAAAGCGGAATAGCAACCAATCCAAATCTGACAATCCCAGGGTCACGATTTTATAAAAGGTCTTTCAGTTATTAACAAATAAAAACCCAAACATCCACCATCAACCAAAACCATCTACTGATCTAAACTGTTGATCCATTAATCCTATCAATACATGTCAGTAATTGCTGTAAAATACAGTTCTTCATCTTTTCATGGTCATCAGATATGACCCATTTGGACGTTCAGTTACCATGGAAACACCGTCATCTTCTCCAACATTGATTCACCAGTAAAACCCATGGAGTTGGATCAATGACAGTGCATGGACACACTGGGTTTATGTTCAGTTAATGAGAGATTTTACTGAAAAAGTCACTTTTTCTTCAGTTTTCTCTGTTTTTAATATAATCACCTTCAACTTTAATCTGAGCTTTTATGATGACTTACATGATCAGTAAACTAAATATAGGAAAACACCTGATTTATACTGATAAAATACAACATACAAAGGATAACATAAACAAATGGTGATAAATCATTTAATAAAGGTTAGATAGAGAGAAAAATTCATTTGCAAACTGATACAAAAGTAGCGCTGGGTCTTTATGGGTTAAATGGGTATATCTGTGTATCATTGTGGAATCAATGACAGTGGATGGACACACTGGGTTAATGTTCAGTTAATCATGTAGTTTACTGCAAAACTCACTTTTTCTTCACTTCTCTCTGTTTTTAATATAATAACCTTCAACTTTGATCTGAGCTTTTATGAAGATTTACATGCTCAGTGAATGAAATATAGGAAAGAGAGAGAGAGAGAGAGAGAGAGAGAGAGAGAGAGAGAGAGAGAGCAGGGCTGGGAGACAAAGGGAACACAGATAAGCATCTAAAGTACAGGGACCTGACAGATTGGGCCTTTAAGCCTCTTCTCTGGAGTACTGATAATGAACTTATTTGTTACGACATTTAAACAGGCGGGTCTGGACAGCCTCTCATAACTCAGAAAGGTTATTCTCTGGCAGCAGATATAGATAAATGTCAGGAACTTTACTGAGGGCTTTACTGAAATAGAGCAGACATGATGCTTACAGCTGATATTTACACAGTAAAGCCGAGTGTGAACGGAGGCGGAGACACACGGCCTGGTGACAGAACAGGCTCCAAAGCCACTCCTGTCCATGTTTACACCAACAACACACAGTCAGTAAGTCAGAAGTCAATCAGGTGTTTTCAGTCAGGTCTGTTCTCCGTCCAACTTCATCCGGGACCTGCGCAGATGTCCACCAGAGGAGATTCTCATAGACTGCAACGGAAGCTCGGCTTAACCTAAAATTACGAAATGGTTAAATATGTACGGTTGTGTTGACAATTTTAACTCTAATTCTTTTTTTTTTTTTCTTTAACAACCTTTTTTTATTTGGAGTTCTGCAGAAATTAGCCAATACAAACACTGTATCATATGTGACAAAACAATTGAAAAAGAATTGTTACACAATTTCCTTTTTTTTCTGTCTTAATCCAAAACTTTTTCTAATACTAATTTTAACTCCAGTTCTTTTTTTTTCTTCTTAGAACCTTTGTTTATTTGGAATTTTGCAGAAATTGGCCAATACAAACACTGTATCATATGTGACAAAACAATTGAAAATGAATTGTTACACAATTTCCTTTTTTTTCTGTCTTAATCCAAAACTTTTTCTAATACTGAACTAATTCTACTACTAATTTTAACTCTAATTCTTTTTTTTTTTTTTTCTTAGAACCTTTGTTTATTTGGAATTTTGCAGAAATTGGCCAATACAAACACTGTATCATATGTGACAAAAAAAATTGAAAATGAATTGTTACACAATTTCCTCTTTTTTTCTGTTTTAATCCAAACCTTTTTCTAATACTGAACTAATTCTACTACTAATTGTAACTCTAATTCTTTTTTTTTTCTTTAACAACCTTTGTTTATTTGGAGTTTTGCAGAAATTAGCCAATACAAACACTGTATCATATGTGACAAAACAATTGAAAAATAATTGTTACACAATTTCCTTTTTTTTTTGTCTTAATCCAAAACTTTTTCTAATACTGAACTAATTCTACTACTAATTTTAACTCTAATTCTTTTTTTTTTCTTTAACAACCTTTGTTTATTTGGAGTCTTGCAGAAATTAGCCAATACAAACACTGTATCATATGTGACAAAACAATTGAAAAAGAATTGTTGCACAATTTCCTTTTTTTTTTGTCTTAATCCAAACCTTTTTCTAATACTAATTCTACTACTAATTTTAACTCCAATTCTTTTTTTTTTTTTTTTCTTAGAACCTTTGTTTATTTGGAGTTTTGCAGAAACTGGCCAATACAAACGCTGTATCATATGTGACAAAAAAAACTGAAAATGAATTGTTACACAATTTCTTTTTTTTTTTTCTGTCTTAATCCGAACCTTTTTGTAATACTAATTCTAATACTAATTTTAACTCCAA